>NC_091131.1:156997334-157117334 GCF_040183065.1 Periplaneta americana | reverse complement strand
TTTTCAGTCGGCTTACATACATTCACATACTAAATTAGCAACATTACAAAAGTATCATTGAATTGCTTTTTGATATGTGTAAAATCTTTTTGTTTCCTGCTTCTTTGTATAAAATATAGTAGAGAATGTGAAAAACACGGAGTTTTTAAGTTAATATCTGCAAGTTTGAGTGACTGTCCTTGAGCTTAATTTTAATATGGCCATTACAAATGCTAGTCGCACTGAAATTGCTGTTACTTCAAATCGAAAGGCATGTTAGTCGGTATCATAGGAATGGGTGGGTTAAAAAACATCTCCTTTCGTTTTGTCAGTTAATATTGTCACTTCTATTACGTTTTGCATGAGTTTTTTTACACTAATTCTTGTTCCATTGCATAATTTTGGTGGGTCAGTATTTTGCAATATTACTATTGGTGATTCGGTATTAAGTTATATGGTAGCAATCCTTGTGGTTTCAAAGAATTCAAGAATTCAGTTGGATAAAACACAGTATGCTCACTATCTATAACTGCATTGAGAAATTCATAATATGGTCCTGGACTGCATGAATTATCTAGTTTTAGGGTCCCTTCAGACAAGAGCACCTTAGTGGTGCTGCGAATGCGCGTTAGTGTTGCTACTTTATAAATTACATTTTATTAGGGAATTTTTCAGTCTTCCAGTGAATATGGATGTAGAAGCAGATAGACTTTTGGCAGCTTTGCTCAGACGGAGAAAGAATAGACTTAAAATATAGAAGAAGAATCTGGGTTAATCCATTAGTTTTGGAAAGACTGAATCGAGGACTGTTCCATAATTGTTTGATGATTTACATCAGGACGATAAAAAATATTAGTTTAAAATTACGCAAATGAGTGACAATATGGCATAAAACATATTTTTGTTTAATACTTAAGAATTAAAAATTAAATATAATAGGCAATAAACATGAAACCATTCATAGCACATAATTCAACCAATAGGCTATACTTCTATAGATGTCTGTAGTGTAATGGTAAAGTCAAAGGCCATGGTGTAATTGAACCTAAGTTCGAACCTGAGATGAATTACTTTTTAATCTCTTTATTAATTTATTTACATTATTTTGAAACATCTGGAGGAAAAAGCCAAGTCTGTACTTTTATCCATTTTCAATTTATCGTGGAACACCTCAATTCCTGCAGCTTGTACCAATTCACAAAAAAAAAGAAATCTGCTCATGATGTTAATAGTTATCGACCAATAGCACCATTAAGCATAATAGCAAAAACCATTCAGTCCATGATCTCCAACAGATTAACTTGATATTTAGAATCCCAAAATCTTTTATCACCAAGACAAGCCGGCTTTCGACAACTACACTCTACCCGTGAACAAGTCATACGCCTCAGATAGTTTTAACAAGAAGGAAGATACCTTGGCAATATTTATTGACTTTCAGTTAGCATATGACTCTGTTTGGAGAAATAAATTATTACTAAAACTCCAGGAACTTAGTCTCTCAGATGCCGTCCACTTTCATTTTGACCAAGTGTACAACTTTTGCTTGATTCTTTTCTGTAAAAGCCAGAACTTTAGATTTATCTGTAGAAATTTCCATTGAATACCTTTCTGCTATTGATTTAAAATGATGTATAGATTGTTGTAGGTCATCTTCTGGAGAAGCTAAAGGTACTAAGTCATGTTCTAAGATTATGTAAGTTATCTAAATGTAGATGTCGATTTACAGTTATATACCCATGTTGTGTCAATTTAAATTATTTGGTGATAGCTTTCATAAAAGTGGGAAAAATCCACAACCTTGTCTAACACCTGAATTTATTTCCCTCCAAGGTGAAAAAGTATCTACAGTTTTTACTGCAATTGAAGTTTGTATAATTTGATGTAGTATATTATCACTTAATAGTTTAACCAGATTTGGCGATTAACTTTATCAATTTTTTTTTTTAAGTCTATGAAGGCGATGTGTGTTTTTGTATTAAATTTTCTGTGTTTTTCTATTGCAATTTTGAAGATAAAATATCCACCACAACATGATCTTCCTTTTCGAAAACGATTTTATTTTTCTCCCAAAATATGTTCGTAATAACTGTAAAGTCTATTTTTTTATTATATTCGCAAACATTTTATATCCTTTGTGTAATTGTTACAGTTATTTCTTATATATTGGAATTACATTAGATTTAGACCAACTTTTGGGTGGCTCTTGTCCATTTCATATCAGGTTCAGGAAAGAGAGGAATCTTAGAGGAAAGCTTTTCTGTACATTTAAACAGTTCTATATTTATACATTCATCTCCATCGTCACCATGCAAGCAACAATTACTGAAGACTGCTGACAATAGTGGAAGGGATAAGATGACGAATCAGCTGACAGCAGGAAGTAGGTCATAGAAAACAGATCAAGAAGGTGGTTAAGAAGAAACAAGCAAGACGTCCGGAGCCGACAAGGAGGGGAAGTAAAGAAGATTTGGGTAGTCCATCTACTTGTGAGGAGAAGAAAGGAAATAAGGAACCACAGAACTACGGTCTACGAAGTTGGTGCTTAAGGGGGGTGGAGTGATAAAAGTGTGGCAAAAGACATAGAAACAATAAAGTGAGTATTCAATGAGTAAGAGTAACTATCAAAATAATTGGAGGGAAAATGTATGGACGAATAAGTGAATTAGTGTCCAGAGAAATAATAGATGATAAAGGAAGTGACTAGAGAAAATCAGAAGTGTTTGTTAATAGTAATCGGTAGTGAAATGTTACTAATATTGGAGTGTCGACTAAGTTAGCGTACAATCAGAGAAATTGAAATGATAGTAAGACAGCAAGTATTTGAATGTAAGTTTACAAATGAAGGTTGAGTTGACTTACAAAAATAGTGGCAAACGGAAAATTTATCGGGGTGAAAGGGAACAGTTTAACAAAATAAACATGCGATTCAGTGTCTAATGGAGAAATAAGGGATAAGAATGATAACAGAAGTGAGGAGAGGTAGAACTGATTGTAAATTAGATATATGATTAAATAGTGTTAGTAAAAGTTAGTTCAAAATTCGGGAAATTTTAGACGATAGGAAGTACTTCAAATCTAAGTAAACAATAAAAGTGGTGAGGTGTTCATTAGAAAGAAGAAAACATTTTAAGGTGAGAGGTTAGAAAGCAAATTGAGGGTATGTATTATAGTAATATGGGTAACAAAGATAAAATAAGATGACTGCACACGTCAATGGATGTGTTATTGTAATTAGAAGGTAATGGGGAGCACGCATACAGAGATGTGGTGGTGACCAAATAAGAGTTGTAGAAATAAATATATCAAATATATACACTCATCACCTATGCTTGTTACTTTTCATGTTTCTTAAGACTGTAAAACGTTTATTCAGGGTAATGCCTTCTTTATGAGAGTAATCAGAATTTGGTAACAGAGGGGTTGTTCTTAAATTATTTACATAGGGTGAATTGGAGAAGATAGTTGTAATCATTGTATAGTGGGTCATGGCGGATTAAGAACTGGACTGCATCTAATCTGCCATGACACGCATACAGAATGATGAAATAATAAATAAATATTGGAGAAGAAGATATATGAATACTTTACCTCATAGTTTACATTTACAACATGGTAATAAACATTCTCAAATCATTGCAACTCTGGCAATTTCAGGGCTTACAGCTTCTCCGGAACGTGTGACATTGGGCAGCATTCATCAAACCAGACTCTTGGCATGCGTCTCGCTGTTGAAGTTGCAGAGCAACGATCTACTCTTCCTTCACTGAATGAGGAAGCATGTAATCTCCTAGAGACATCGCCAGCAGTTTTAAGACAGTCTCCACAGATGGATGCCAGACTTCATTTTTCAAGCAGTCCATGTTGGAGCCCTACTCTGACAAGCAATTCTTTTCTAAGCCCTAGTCCATCCAGCCCTTCACACTGGATCGCTAACACATCTGTTTTGCTCAGTCCTGCTCCCTCATCCTTAGGCAGTAGTCGTGAAGAACTTAGTGATAATAATCGCTTGACAGCAGCATCTTCAAGTCAAACTAATCCATGGCCTGCTCCTGTGTGGCATTGCTTTCAGCCAGGTAGGTGCTTTCATTTTTTACTTTGCTACTAAAAATAGGCAATTCTGATTATTTTGAATAATTTGTTAATCGATTGGATGCAGTGGCGGTGCATCAATAAGAGCACAAGAGCACGTGAACACCTTGTTTCCATTAATGCACGACTAGTTTTATTATTTAATATCGTATTGGCGTAGTGGGGATGTATAATATCAGGATCGAGTATTTTAAACTTCCCGCATCTTGCATAAACTTCTTATGTAAACTTGGCAACATCCGTTCACGTATAAGCCGTGCTCTTTTCAAGAAGGTTACAGAAATTTCACGCATACGCGGGAGAAAATTGTCTTTCGCTGGCCGCTTATGACTCGTCAAGAGCACAAAGCATTAAGTGAACAGTGAATCTATCCTACAGATGGCAGGTGCATCGATGCCTATCGTTTACGTGCTATATATCGAGGAGAAAAGTCTGTATTTTAGCCTGCAGGTGTCAGCATCTCACTGTCGGAATGTTTACTTTATGTGGATGTGTGTACAGTGCTGCTACGAAAGTGTAGTTTGTGAATTACTATACTTCAGTTTCGGCTTATAGCATAGTTTGGCTTTCAAACACGTGCTGGCTGAATGTGATGGTGGTATGAATTTAAATATCTGTATGGTGGTGTATATTATTTAAGAATAATATTTACTGGCATGTATTTATAGTAATCAATCTATGCGAATGGGATTACAGTACTGGTATAGGCTATAGTGTATCAGTGTGTTGTGAATCAAAATATATTACTGAACACACGCTTTTGTAAATTGTTTTATGTATTAATTTTTAACAGACGTAAACAATGAACTCTGTTCAAGTAATTTTGAAGAGTAAATAACTGGGTAAGCTGGCTTTCCAGGAAAAATTGGAAATAAAAAGACTAGGTTTCATTATTATTATTATTATTATTATTATTATTATTATTATTATTATTATTATTATTATATGTTGTTTTGAATTTATATACGGTTTTTTTTCGACAGTGAAACATTGGAATCATGGCATTTCATATTAGGCTAAAAACGTACGATTTCAAATTCTCTTCGATTTTGGAACACAAAATTGTGAACACACATAATATTTTATCACGAGCCGCCACTGATTGGATGTATTATGATGGTGTAGACCTAACAAATCTTAATTTTATCTCGTAATCTAAACAAATAAAGTACGAGGCGTGTTTTCTTCTTCAGTCCTCAGGCAAGCTGTGCATGCAGTTTCAGAGCTTAGCATTACCCTCCCTTTTATACGGAAGCAAGATTTGGACATAAAAGAAAAAAAGACATGAACAGAATCAAAGCAACGGAAATGAAATTTTTCAGGAGGACAGCAGGATATACTCTTTTAGACCGAAAAAGGAATGAAGAAATTTTAGAACAATTAGAAGTAGAGTCAGTAGAAGAAAAAATCAGCAGATACAAATTCAATTGGCTAGATCATGTAAGAAGAATGGAAAATTCAAGAATCCCAAAAATTATGTTGCATTATAAACCTAGAGGACATCGTCGACCAGGAAGACCTTTTAGAAGACTGCTAGATGGGGCCGAAACAGGTCTACAGAGGCCTAATTCGTGAAGGATGATGATGATGATGATGATGGTGGTGATGGTGGTGATGTTGCCATTAGTGATGGAATGGTCAGGAGATGGGTTAGGAAGTTCAACTAGGACTCGTCTGTGCATGACGAGCAGTGTACTGGTCGACCATCTTTGATCAATGATGATTGGTGCGTGCTGTCGATGAAAAAATTCATGAGGACATGAACAAATTGACCATCGCCCCCTACAGCCCTGATTTGGCTCCGAGTGACTTTCATCTCTTCCTGCACCTCAAGAAGTTCCTCGGTGGTCAACGCTTTGATGGTGACGACACCCAAAATCTCATCTCGAAATTTGGCTGGGAACAAATTGACCATCCCCCCTACAGCCCGGATTTGGCTCCGAGTGACTTTCATCTCCTCGTGCACCTTAAGAAGTTCCTCAGTGGTCAACGTTTTGATGGCGACGATGAAGTGAAAACAGCAGTGTGGGAATGGTTTGCATCACAGGCGGGCGAATTCTACAGTGAGGAGATAGACTTGTGCCATGGCTCGATAAATGCCTCAATAATGGTGGAGATATGTTGAGAAGTAATTGAAGTGTGGGGAATACAATGCAACAAAAATGGTTTGTAAATATCTTCCTGTTTACTTACTACACCCTTTTGGAACTTACTTTAAGAACTCGCCTCGTAAACTGCGTCATAATGATGAACAGCTCAGTTTCTTTAGATGAACAAAAGAACAGTTAATGGCGTAGATAGATTCACTGATTCATTTTCCAAGAAAAAAGAAAATATGAGTTTCAAAAGACTGTTTCTTGTTTTTGGTTTTGGAGATTAATGCTTTACTAAGTTGTCAGAATGTTAATTTAGTTGAATAAGATATAAGACCTACGGCAAGTGGATTCCCTTTCATGCTGGACATACCCAAGCATGTTTTGCAATTGTGCGATTGTTGTGAGTGCAGTTTCGTGTGAGAAAGGCTCGTTATTTGACTCTAGAAGAAAGAGTGTTTGAGTGCAGGGCATATCGTCGGCTGAATGCAAGAACTAGGTAACTTGAATTTTCATATTTTGTGACATCGCCTATTTACTTATTTATTGCACTAAGGAATATGTCTCGTTTTCTTTTACCTATTTGTTATATTGGAAAATAGATGTCGCTGGTATCGTTCGATCAATTACCTAGATCCTGGATTACATTTTGTGCGATTTTTGCTATGCTATAAAAGAGGTAACTAAAAAACGCAAATTTCGAGTTTCCTAGTTCTTGCATTCAGGCGACGATATTATAAGTACAAATTGGCTCACTGCGTCTGTACGAGTTCATTGAAACTTGGGTCTTAAGATCTGAGCGCTAATTTTATGGACCAGTTTGACTAACCCATCGAAACTCTGGTTCAGCTAAATTTAAATTGCATGAGAAAAACGAGCACCATAATTTTGGAAGTACATAATACATTGTGTTTCTAAAGGCACATCTTCCAAAAGTTGCGGCAATTCATACCACAGAAATTGTAGGTAACCCTGTCCTGTAAGTCAGCTTTCCAAAATAAATGGACCAATCATCAATCATATCATGCACCACATACATTAAACCGATGTTGGAAATTGCTTTCTACAACCAAGAAATGGATTCGGAATACCTCAAAATCTGTGCTTCAGTGGCTGACCATGATAATATCTTTGAAAAATATTGGAGTGCAAGAGGTCAAATGACTTTATTGTCAAATGTCTGGCATTAGAAAACAATAACAATCGCGCGAGGATTTAACTGCGAGTTTTAACTTCACTATTGTTAACACCATCACAAGTAAATTGGGCTTCATCAGTAAACAGAATGTAATGATACAACAGCTCATCAGTAGGGACACCCGATTTTCGCGAATAATTTTTTCACGAATTTCTGTTAATTGAGCCAAAGAGTTAACATTTTTGTAGGTGCGAACGAGATTCGTTCTGTAAACACATTTTACAGTCGCGATTTGTTGCAAATTTTGCTCGCTGCCCCCCCTTTTTTTTTGCTAATTTGGCAATTTTTTTGCATTATACGTGATTTTTTTTACAAATATTGCTGAATCGTACATTCATTGCCACGAAATTTCATTATTTTATTTTCGAGAATGAAACATTCAAAATAAATACAAACATGGGTTTGTCTTTTATATTTTGTCATATGGAAAGCATGGCTGCTCAGCTGTAAAAAATAAAAATCTGTGTGTCATCAAGCACAATGTTTAGGATCAGTTCACACTAAACAATGAAATATGATTCACATATTTAAATACCTACTTTCTTCACGATTTACATATTTAAATAACGACATTTGTTATGAATTATAGTAGTTTTATTTAACGACTTTGATGTATTTTATTCACCATTTTATAGTGTCCGTACTAATCACCATTTAGTCAGTTACAAAATTCCACACATTGCACAGGTTCGAGGTGCTAAACGCATTGCATGTGGTATGGTACATTCTTTTTTTATGTGAGGTTTTTCACACTTGCAACTGGGAAACACCAAGATGCCTAGACATCTTTCACATACTAGTACTAGAACTAAGTTGAACCATGAGAACAGTATTCAGTGACAATAGCAACCGAATTTTCATTGCAAAATCCGTAAAGAAATATATCAGCATATTCAGATTTTTAGGTCATCAACATCCGCCCCCTAATGATGACAATCCTACAGTTGTTAAGCATACAGAACACAACCATGCGCCAAATCAGGAAGTGGTAACAGTAAAAAAGAAAATAGTGGCCATGAAAAGAGATGCATCTGCTCATTCCCAATAATAAGGCAACATTATGAGGATGTATATGATGATATACACCCTGTATGTCAGAGAGAATTACAATTCGTAATTCAGCAATACAAAGAGGAGAACAGGATCATAGATTATCTAAGAACATGTGATTATAATTTTAATTTGTAAACTCCCTGAAGTAATATAGACGGACTTTGTTACTTACTGTACTTAAATTTGAGAGTGAATTCTATTATATAAAATTTAACAACTTAAATTATATAAATTTTATAATGTATAATACTATAGTCGTATGCCAAATTTCTCTTACACTAAATAAATTGTATATCAGTTCACCATTAAGTGAAAGTGAAATGTATCAGTATGTAATGTGTCAAATGTCCCGTATGGTATTTGCTGTATGTCAATGAAACTATTTTATGTTTTTAGGAGTGCTTCTGAAACTTGACCTTCCTCATGCCGGTACAGCAGGAGTGTGGAAATTAGCTGAAGAATTGTCAAAATCTCTTCCTGATTGGCTTGGTGCACTTCAAGTAGAACAGATTGCAGAAATGGATGGAAACATCAAGATTCGATTTAAAGTCCAAGAACAATGGCAAGGTGAAATCACAGCGCAATGTCACATGCAGCATACATTCTATATCAAAGATAGAGGTATTGTATATTATGCTTTATCTGCACCTGTGTGTGTGTCTGCTTTCATTCAATCCAATGTACTGTATTCTGTCTGAAAACTTTACAACTAATAAGAATTGAAGTTTTTGAGAGAGTGTTTTATATTGTGTGATTTTGTCAGCGTCCTTGCTTTGCAATTTAGATGTGCGGCTTAAAAAGGAATACTGATTGGGCTCTCTCATTCTACCACACATTAAAGTAGAAACAAAATTTATGCATGAAGTTTCTTCTGTGCAGTAATAATGAGCTAATATTGGTTCTCAAATCAAAGAAAGATATTTTTTATTAATAAAATAAAACTACACAGCAAATGCGGTTTTCGTCTGTACACCTCCTTCTAAACACAGCGTAAAACAAGGCTATAGTGAGGGTCACATAAGAACAGTTCCCAAACAGCAAATATTGCCGTCTTGCCAGTGTTGCCAAGTGTTACCAGATATCACACGATCCTTCGTAGTAAATGACTTATTTACTTACCGTACTTTATGTTGGAAGGTTATTCTAAATAATTCAATAATGTGTAACATGTTTTCATAGGCAAACTATACGAGAAAGGGATCAACATATCAAGTATTTTGTATGGCATTACCTAATTCATTGGTTTGACTAAACAATTGACTCACGAAACCTAACCTAAAAATGTATTTTGTTTGACCACATGAAATATTATTAGTACTAACTCCGAAAACTTACCTAACTATAGTCTTGAATTATAAGCACAACGCAACACACAAAATAACTTATGTGTTAATATTAGTATTGATATTAATCAATTATTAGTTTGTTCAAATTTCACTAGCTTCCAGTAACAGGCTCAGAAATCTAGTACAATTTCAATTTCATAGAACTCCAGTACCGACAGATATTGTCGATATTTGTCTCAGCTGCCAACATACTAGTTACAAAATCACTACCATTTGTAGTATTTGTCAATATCGAAATTCGAAACGAAGTTTGCAAAAGAAAATCAAACCTGCAAACTAGAAAATCACCACAATTCACTAGCATATGTAGTAATGGGGGAAAAATGGTTAGGTTTCACCCTTAAGGTATGAAGTAAGCTGACCCGGACTATAATAATTTATTTTTCTTTTAACACTCATTAACTGTGTTAACTATTCCACCATTTTATAATGCTTATTTGACAAATGTGACTGTGAACTTGTGTCTACTCTTGGTTTCACAAGTAAAGAACCTTCATTGCAGGGTTGGATTCAGGAAGCCATAAATCTGACTGGCACACTCCCCCAATTAGTGAAACTGTGGACAAAGATACCGCCAGGAGAATGCTGTGTTGTGAATTTTCCATTTTTGAAAGAATATCCCTGCCACTGCATTATGGCTTCAGTTGTGTCTTGGCGCGTTGTGGTTCTCAGTGAATTTACAGTGTTTTAATTTCTTTCGGCTGTGGATAAACTATAATAATAGTGAAGTACCTTCACAGTCACAACCAGGGCCTTCTTGTGAAATGACGCCGACTAAACGTAAGAATTGTAATAAATCGCCAATAGGAAAGGGGACGAAGTTACGAAAACAAAGTGTACTTATAGTCCAAAAAGTTAAGAAATTTATTAGAAGAATAATTCAAAATGGTGGAGTTTTGGAAAGGAGGAATATTAATCAATTGGGTGAAAGAGGCAACAGGTCTTAGTTTAAGCAGTATAAAGAGAATATCAAATATTGAAGATCGATCTACGCATCACACTCTGGAAAAAAAGGGAAGAAAGGGAAACCGTCCTTTTGAAAAAATCGATGATTTTACACATGATCTTGTGCGACAAACAGTGTACAAGTGCTACAAGAGCGGAATGTCACCGACAGTAGAGTCCATAATGCACACTATGCGGGAGAAAACTAGTGGCACTGACTACGAATTTCCTTATGGGAAAAGTACTGTCCATATCTCGAACAGATAAGAGATGCGTTTACAAGGTTACAATGATGTGTATGTAGACGAAACCTGGTACTGTACCACAGTCATAATGTGTTGCATGAAAAACTAAACAGACAACTCCGAAAACTATGTGGTACTGATATCAGGTGCAAAGGATGACAGAATTGTTATTGTGTACTGTGGGGGGGGGGGATGTTTTGGTTTCATAGATGGCGCTCTAGCTGTTACTCACAAGAAAATGACAGATGCACCTGCAGATTATCATGGCACAAAACTCTGCAGTTTATGAAGAGTGGTTCGAAAATAGTGTCCTGAAAATGCTGCAGGAGCCCTCTGTAATAGTACGTGACAGTGTACCTTATCACAGTTTTCAATGCTACTTTTGTGTAGCAAATAACTTATAATAGAACTAGAACTTAATCTTGTTTACTAAATTAGTTAGGCCTAGCCTACAGCATATACAGTAGATTAAATATAAATATTTCAATGTGCGATGGCACAACAACAGATATTGTTTACTTTTCTTAATCTAATAACAGGCATGCTAACCACTCGATGATCAGTGATGACCTGTTGTTGTTATAGTATTATTATTATTATTATTATTATTATTATTATTATTATTATTATTATTAATGTGGCAACAGCTGAAAGTTTTAGCAAGACAACTTCCCCTAACTGGCCTGTCAATCACTGCCATCTGTGTAGAAGTGGTGTGAGGCCAGGGTTCTTTATTTGTGGAGCTGAAAGTAGTTTTGCATGAAATTGTTTAAATTGGTGCTTTGAGGCATAGTTTGCCACTTTTTTCAAATCATGGTTTTCTATATAAAACTACAGGAAGTAAACTTCTTATTATTGGCCCCTTTCTAGCATTTGAATTTTAAATCTAAAACAATAGTTTTTCGATACAAACAATCTACTATCACTTTTCTACAAACAGTATACTTACTTACAAATGGCTTTTAAGGAACCCGGAGGTTCATTGCTGCTCTCACATACACCCGCCATCAGTCCCTACCCTGAGCAAGATTAATTCAGTCTTACCATCATTTTCCACCGCTCTCAAATTTGTTTTTATATTATCCTCCCATCTACGTCTCGGCCTCAAGTTTTCTATATGGTTCTCTACTTCACACAGTTTATCAAAATTTGAATCATCTCCTTCTATAGCAGAAAAATACCTCCTTACAGTATCTAATACTATAACTACATCTGCCCTTTTGGAAACTCCAACACTGACATCATCATCACCATCACTACCATCATGATCATCACCTTCATCAACATCACCACCACTAGTACCAGCACTGTTATCCTGGAAATGGTGACAAGACTGTCCTCCACAGTTCGTTCTTCACCAGTGATCACAGTATCCTTCATGAGAAAAATGCGTCGTCACAAAATTTTTTATACTTGAATGTTCGCAGTTCGACTATTTATAGCAAAATTTACATTGATAGTTACAATCAACGTCCCGAATTTAAAAGAAAACTTACAAATTAAACCAAACCCTTTAACTCTATTAAATATAGAGTATAATCTAAATTTAACAGAAGAAACACTAAAATCAGAAGTAAACACTGAAATAATGAAACAGTTGTCTTTAGAGACAATTAATATTAGGTACCCTCCACAAAATTGGCTTCATTTATACACCGATGGATCCTTGATCTCCAGGGAACAAGGTGCAGGTGCAAGTGTTATGTGCTGTCTCTTCTCACTTTATAGATCTCTTGGATATGGAACAACAAGTTTTGATGGAGCAATCATTGCAATAAGTGGAAGTCTCAGGAATCTTCTCTGCCACATCAATAAATTTAAGAATGCAGTTATATTGTCAGACTCCAAAGCAGCTATTCTATCAATAGTCTCTAGAAACACACCTTCATCTCAAATAGCAGAAATAAATAAAATGCTCTCTCAACTAATAACACTCAATAAAAGAATTGTATTCAAATGGATACCATCCCATTGTGGAATCCTGCTATTTACAGACCTGTTACTAAATCTACATATTACTCTGTGAAAAGATTTATTAAATCTACATACTTAGACTTCAACAAACAAAATTTGATAACACAATCTCAAGGGAAAAAATGGAACTCTTTGCATCATAATCCACAGTTGATTCCTGATTTACCATGCAAATCATCTGTAGCTGCATTTAGATTGGCAACAGGCCATGACTGTTTGGCCAAGCATCTGCATAGAATTGGAATATATCAGTCCCCTAACTGCCCATTGTGCAACTGAAATCAAAAAATGGATTCAGAACATCTCAAAATCTGTGCGTCAGTGGCTAACCATGACAATATCTTTGAAAAATATTGGAGTGCAAGAGGTCAAATGACTTTATTGTCGAATGTCTGGCATTAGAAAACAACAACAACAACATTGATAGTTGCAATTTTATGTTCACTTTTTCGCATGGACGCCATCTTTTTTCCTCCATTTGGCGGAAACATAATTTTCGGGAAGTTTGGAATTATGACAGCATAAATACAGTAGAAAAGATATGTTATAATAATGTAAAAATTAAAAAGGACCGAGAAAAATTTTGAAAATAATTGGAAAATGTTATTGCAGAAATGTAAAAGCAGGATTCGACTATATATGAGCTCATTGTAAAGTTTCTTCTCTGTCTCTGTCTCTGTCTCTTTTTTTGTACAGGATGTTTGTTTGTTTGTTCACTTGTAATGATTACATTTCTTATAGTTAAATTATTTCTATCATATTCAAGAAACAGTACAATTTATATTAAAAATGTAAATGAGCAGAAATGTGTGTGAATTATGTGCAGAATGTTGTATTCACATGTAAACGTTTTACATCATGACATTTGACAGTACACACCAACATTTGTAATTGAAAGCTTTATTTGTGCACTTAAAATTCTCTTACTTGTATTATAATACAACTGTTATATTAGTATTATAATACCCTATTAATAATTATTAATAGAGTTCGAATTGTTAGGTACTAAAAATGATGAAAATATTTACTTTTTATGTGCTAAAAATCAGGAAAATATGTGACAAATAAAGGAAAAATATTTAATTATGTTTGAATTACTTTATTTGAATATAAACCAGGGTTGGGCAGAATTATGCACGCTGTGCTTGCACAGTGTACTACGAGAGAAGTGTGCTTATAGAGTGCACGAAAACCGGTTTATTCAAGTTGCGGTACGTATTGTATGTTTCAAAAGAAAATGTTTTTCTACCAAGCTAAGTAAGAACACAAAGTAATAAAACACTTCCTTAAACACAAAACAAAACATATCTGTTGCACATTAATTCATATTACTCAATTTCTCAAGATTTGGAGAAACTGTATTAGCACAAGCTATGCGAAGAACTGCCGTTAAAAGCCCATCATTTCTCATTTGGGATTTGTTTGTTTTCGTAATGGAAAATAACTGTTCACATCTATAAGTGGAACCAAATAAACACAAAACTTTCTTACACAGCTTACGCAGATTGGGAAAGTGCCCTCTTGGGAATCCATCATAAAACTGCATAAGACTCGACCTTGAATCATATTTCGCTCGCATCTCTCGATCACATCGCAGGTCAATCAATTCACACTATAATGAAGGGGGGACGTTATCAATAATCAGTTGGAATCAGAACATATAGCAAAAATACGCAAATCCATTTCCAGGCAATCTAAATCGTGGAACCTTGATATAAATTCCTCTAATAGACCGGATAGAATACATGCTACATTTCGAAATTTTCATTGTTCAAAATTCTATGCGCTTAGATAAGGATGGGAAATGATATATTTCGCCCTTTTGCATTTGACATATCCATAACAGCAATTTCTCCTTAAAAGCTGCAAATTGTGTATTAAGAATTTCTTTTCCCGGAAGTCCTAAATTTAGCTCATTTAAAAGCTGTATAAGATCTGTTATAGCTGCTGGCACACTATAGCGTGCTGCAGCGCTCGCACTTGGAATTCCCCATGTGCACGGAGGGCAAATGCACTCAAACGCCCATCGCTGATATAAACAATATGCAATACTCGCCAACTGCTGAAGAATTACAATACACAATGAGATTCATTGTCAAATTTTTCATCGCAAATGACTGACGATTATCGTGGAACACTGTCTTGTACTGGGAAAAAGAGTGCCCTGACCATTGAGAAACAACATGCACTGTCTAGAGACGTGTTTTGATTGGAAACGAAAACAGAGGTAGCTGATGTTAATAAAATTATAATTGGTTCCTGAATCAGCATTATGGTAACTTATAAGCACTTCTAAATGACACATCAATGTTTGTGTGTGTGTTACAGTACAACTTTTTTAGTGGTGACAGCTCTTATCGCTTGTGGTGAGAGAGCAGACTACAGGTCCACAGATAGGCAATTCCGAGAAACAGTTGCCAACTGTCACATCTAAGCAACTGCACTGAACATTCGGGTGATGATTAATCTGAAATAGGGCTTTGTCGAAAATTATTTGAAGAAAACTTAATTTTACGTGTTTTTATGTGCATATTTGAAAATATGTATTTACATTAAAAAAGTTTAAATATGTGTTTTTATGTGAAATAAAATTTAAAGTATATGCTCAGGTGACCTTGTTCAAAACTTAAAACTCAATTACGAGTTTCTATTGCAATGCAAATATAGTATTTATTTACTTAAGAATCCTAGCCCTAATTATTAATAATGTTTGTGTTTTCAGGTTGGTGTGCTGTTTATCCAGACTATGTTTTGAAGCAATATGGAGTGTCATGTCAACTTCTAGAACATAATGATATCTGTCTTCCACCTCCAAGACTTCCTGTTGTGTCTCCGGATATCTGTGATAGATTTAAGAGGTATGAAACTTTGTCATTGCAACTATATTTTGTGATATGAATTTAAAATTGAGTTCCTATATGGACTAATGTATAATCTTACTTAATTGCTTGTACTGGTAGTATGTACGCTGAGAAAAGTAATGATAGAAGATTTTTGGTGGATCATCTTCGCTTGCTGATATTGTATATAAAGACTCAAATAGTGAGGATTTGTTCTAACTTCGTCTTCAGATAGCTACAGGGATAAGGATATTCTAATAAAAATGGCTAAATTCACATGTATAACCGGCAACTGACAGCAGGAGGCTGAGTATTAGTAAAAGAACAAAAAGTGTGTGGGAGTTTCAAGGCAGCATATATAAAAAAGGAAGTAAAACCTCAAATAAAACAGAAAAGATGTAGAGAGTAGGATAAAAGAATACAACAGAAGTAAAAACGTGTGTATGCTAGCAGTGGAGGTATCAGAACAAAATATAGAATGTGAAAGAAATATATACAGCACAACCTCGATTAGCCTATCCATTTTAATGGAAGGGACTTGGTAAAAAAAAAAAAAAGGATAACCCGTATTATGAATGTTCATGGACTTGAATCTATCGAATGTTATTTAAGATATTTTAAATATAGTCAGTAATTTTTTCCGCACTTTCTTGTAACTAATTTTGTTGTTTTTTATGTTCATTCCAAACTTAGTAATTATTAAGAAATATTTCTATAAGTGGGTGCGAAGTGAAATCTTTTATGATAATCTGAATGAGGTGAAGGTATTCATTTAATCTTGACAGAATTGAACGAAAATTATGCATATGGCGAAGTTAAGCATTCATGATAGACAAGAGTGATTAGAAGTCATTACTGTGCATGTGCATGGTTCGAAACCACTCCCTGTCACTGGACTACTAGTACTTGGTCGAGATTCACTTGCAGGCACTGAACCGCTATTACTTCATTGAAAATCACTGACACTGAATGACTGGTACTTAGTTGATAAATTACTTGTGGGCACTGAACTACTGGTACTTGACTGAGAATCACTTGTAGGCACTGAACTGCTATTATTTCATTCAAAATCACTTATGGGCACTGAATGAATGATACTTGGTCGATAATCACTTGCAGACACTGAATCACTATTGGTTCATTGAAAATCGCTGACACTGAATGACTGGTACTTGGTTGATAATCACTTCCAGGCACTGAATCCTATTGCTTCATTGAAAATCACTTATGGGCACTGAATGACTGGTACTTGGTTGATAATCACTTGCAGGCACTGAATCGTATTGCTTCATTGAAAATCACTGACACTGAATGACTGGTACTTGGTTGATAATTACTTGTGGGCACGAATCCTATTGCTTCATTGAAAATCACTGACACTGAATGACTGATACTTGGTTGATAATTACTTGTGGGCACTGAATCCTATTGCTTCATTGAAAATCGCTGACATTGAATGACTGGTATTTGGTTGACAATCACTTGCAGGCACTGAAACGCTATGGCTTCATTGAAAATCGCTGACATTCAATGACTGGTACTTGGTTGATAATCACTTGCAGGCACTGAATCCTATTGCTTCATTGAAAATCACTGACACTGAATGACTGGTACTTGGTTGATAATCACTTGCAGGCACTGAATCCTATTGATTCATTGAAAATCGCTGACACTGAATGACTGGTAATTGGTTGATAATAACTTGTGGGCACTGAATCCTATTGCTTCATTGAAAATCACTGACACTGAATGACTGGTACTTGGTTGATAATCACTTGCAGGCACTGAATCCTATTGATTCATTGAAAATCGCTGACACTGAATGACAGGTACTTGGTTGATAATCACTTGCAGGCACTGAAACGCTATGGCTTCATTGAAAATAGCTGACATTGAATGACTGGTACTTGGTTGATAATCACTTGCAGGCACTGAATCCTATTGCTTCATTGAAAATCACTGACACTGAATGACTGGTACTTGGTTGATAATCACTTGCAGGCACTGAATCCTATTGATTCATTGAAAATCGCTGACACTGAATGACTGGTAATTGGTTGATAATAACTTGTGGGCACTGAATCCTATTGCTTCATTGAAAATCACTGACACTGAATGACTGGTACTTGGTTGATAATCACTTGCAGGCACTGAATCCTATTGATTCATTGAAAATCGCTGACACTGAATGACTGGTAATTGGTTGATAATAACTTGTGGGCACTGAATCCTATTGCTTCATTGAAAATCAGTGACACTGAATGACTGGTACTTGGTTGATAATCACTTGCAGGCACTGAATCCTATTGATTCATTGAAAATCGCTGACACTGAATGACTGGTAATTGGTTGATAATAACTTGTGGGCACTGAATCCTATTGCTTCATTGAAAATCACTGACACTGAATGACTGGTACTTGGTTGATAATACTTGTGGGCACTGAATCCTATTGCTTCATTGAAAATCGCTGACATTGAATGACTGGTACTTGGTTGATAATCACTTGCAGGCACTGAATCCTATTGATTCATTGAAAATCACTGACACTGAATGACAGGTACTTGGTTGATAATCACTTGCAGGCACTGAAACGCTATGGCTTCATTGAAAATAGCTGACATTGAATGACTGGTACTTGGTTGATAATCACTTGCAGGCACTGAATCCTATTGATTCATTGAAAATCGCTGACACTGAATGACAGGTACTTGGTTGATAATCACTTGCAGGCACTGAATCCTATTGCTTCATTGAAAATCGCTGACATTGAATGACTGGTACTTGGTTGATAATCACTTGCAGGCACTGAATCCTATTGATTCATTGAAAATCGCTGACACTGAATGACAGGTACTTGGTTGATAATCACTTGCAGGCACTGAAACGCTATGGCTTCATTGAAAATAGCTGACATTAAATGACTGGTACTTGGTTGATAATCACTTGCAGGCACTGAATCCTATTGATTCATTGAAAAATCACTGACACTGAATGACTGGTACTTGGTTGATAATAACTTGTGGGCACTGAATCCTATTGCTTCATTGAAAATCACTGACACTGAATGACTGGTACTTGGTTGATAATTACTTGTGGGCACTGAATCCTATTGCTTCATTTAAAATCGCTGACACTGAATGACTGGTACTTGGTTGATAATCACTTGCAGGCACTGAATCCTATTGCTTCATTGAAAATCACTGACACTGAATGACTGGCACTTGGTTGATAATTACTTGTGGGCACTGAATCCTATTGCTTCATTGAAAATCGCTGACACTGAATGACTGGTACTTGGTTGATAATTACTTGTGGGCACTGAATCCTATTGCTTCATTGAAAATCGCTGACACTGAATGACTGGTACTTGGTTGATAATCACTTGCAGGCACTGAATCCTATTGCTTCATTGAAAATCACTGACTCTGAATGACTGGTACTTGGTTGATAATTACTTGCAGGCACTGAACTACTGGTGCTTGATCAATGCTCACTTTCATGTTTAACTCCAAAGACCTCCACATTATTAAAATGGAGTTGTTAAAAAATCAAATAATTTACAATATATTCCACAGAATAAAATAATTACAAAGGACTTTCAAAGAGTGACAAAAACAAGTGTGAATTGTTTAAACGTAAGAAAGACTGCTGTCGGTGTTAGCGTTCAGTGGAGAATTCGCAACACTTATGTTTGTCTCAGAGAGCAGAAACAGAGATTATTGTATCTTCAAGTGGACAGAAAAAGGTTGGGGGACCACATTACTTCAAAAGGCAACTACCTGTATGCAGTAACCTCTGTCTTTAGCTGTGGATCCATAGCACGATCCTATTATTCTACCACTAATATGCCTACTACACTACTACTGCTCTTTTTCTTCTTCTTTAATAAAATTGTGTGTACTCAGAAACCCTATTTTTATCTGCTGTATTTCCTTCAATCTTCTCTTTTCTTGTAGAAGTGTATAATTATGTTTAGAGACAGGGCAATTATAAATGATTGGTACAAGAAGAAAATATTTGTGAGACTGCTGCAATGAATTTAGCTCACACATACAAATATAACATGAAAGGTTACCTCTCCAAGTTTCTGTGAACATTCACAGATGTTTGATGTGGGTGCCATTTGTGACACGGCAGATGTATACACGATACTCCATTTCATGCCTCACCCTGCCAGCATAGCCTGATCAATTGAGACAACCATATCGCCTATCCATTGCCTTAACTGCTGTAAGTTTGTAGAAATGAGAGTACGAACATCTTGTTGTTCACATACCCCCAAAAGAGAAAAATCACAAGGTGTTAGGTTGGGAGAGCTGGGGGGCCACAACATCAACAGCACATCATCCAACCCAGCACGACCAATCCAGCGTTCTGGAAGATGCTGGTTGAGGTGATTGCATACAAGATTATGGGAATGTTAAGTTATCTGTTGGCATGATACATTGATTTTCTGGGCTTTGTACGTAGGTCACACATAAGTAGCCTCTTGCATAAGTAGCCCATCTCCTCAAATTGTTTCACCCACCTTATGATGTTGTGACGGTGAGTTGCTTCTTTAGCAAACTTGGTCCGAAAGTGTCTCTGAATGATCATCAATGTGTTTTTGCATATTCTAAGACTCAGTAAGCCTTTTCTATCGCTAATGCCGCCATTTTGATCAACAGCACCTCGAATGGGCAATGGCTAGTTTTCAATGTTTTCATTGTTGCCAATCGGAACTTGAAAAGTTAACCTTTCATGTTAAATTTGTATTTGTGAAGTAAATTCATTACAGCAGTCACTGTACTGTTTTTTTTTTTTTTTTTTTTTACCAATCGTTTAGATTTAATTAAGTAATAGCTCAATAATTTTCATTTGAAAATGTTTGTAGTGTAATTTTTTGTTTATTTTACTGTTTTAGTAGCATAAGAATATAATTATATTATACTGAAATAGTACATTATGCAACGAGCCTATAATGATAGTAATTAAGACGCGAGTATGTTTGTTTATGAAACGAGCGCAAGCGAGTTTCATAATTTTCATACGAGCGTCTTAATTACCATTATAGGCAAGTTTCATACGACTTTTTATGCTCGACCATATTTCTAACTTGAAATTATTCAGAAGTATTCATTTTATTCGTATCTGACCTGAGAGCCGGAAGTGACCTTGTGCATTAGCTCGTAAATTGTGAGATGTGCGCAGACGCGAAAGTATTGATTTTTTCCGAGGAACAATAATGTCCTTGACTTTGATATAATCTAGAGAATAACATGAACTAATTTTGATATAACCTGGAAATTGATTTAGAATTGAAAAACGAGATGACAAATTGAATTTATTTGAATGTTATTTACAATTAACGCTAATTATTATAGTAACAGGACATAACCTTCTGCGACAGTATTGGATTTCCAGCCTCCGTGACGTTACCCTCGTTGTTTTTTGATTGCATATCCAAGAATAATTGAAAACCTGAACTTTAATGAATAGGTGTACTTTAATGACATGCATTAAAGGACTGCTACCAGGTGTATAATTACTACATTTCGGCATGGTCGAGCATAAAAATTAATTTGGTACTTGTATTTTGTTTTGTTTTTTCCATAGGCATTATCTCTGAATGTATTGCGTTACTGAAGAACTTGGTTATTATGTCATCCAAGGAATCTAAAAAATTGTGTTGTTATAAAGAAGTGTCGCCGTAACTGAGATGAATAGTACAGGAATTGAGCTTTCATCCGAGAAAGCTGGTGAATGGTACAATTTTGACCTCTAGATTAGGCTATATTATACTTCATTCATTCGGTCATTTACAGTATTTTTATGTAAACTACACTACATTCCAAATTTAAGTTTATGAAAAATGTTAATTGCACATTTCGCACTGCATGTTGTAATTACTCAACAAACTACATCAATTAGAAGTGCAGTAATCAGTCATTTTGATCTGCTATTTAAATGATGTTTTATGACCCGTTGCTTCTCAAGGACAAATTGTGTTGAAAGCTGGTTCTTGGAAAATAACATTGAAAATGAAGATTCATGGGATTGAAGTTATACACTTGGTAGATGCATTTACATATATCATATTAAGAAAGATAGAAAAACACATGCGGTAAAAGGAATTGGCACAACAAAATATTTGATGATAGACCAGGGGCCTGTTTCACAATGTTTACAGGCTTTGTAAATTGTAAACTTTGCTTGTAAATTGTAAACTTCTGTTTCACAATCTTTGTTTGTAATGTTGAACTTTACAAAGGAAATCAAATCTTTACAAATTAAATTTTGCTCACTTTACAAGTATTCTGTTTCACAATGAAGGGTAATTTTACAAACGTGTAAACTTTACTTGTAAAATTAGCACATTTTCTACAATACTCTGAGATGTGTAAAGTTTGATATTGCAACAAATTATGAATAAGTACAATAAAGAAATACTTATTAAATAAATTTTTGAGTAACTGGATAATATTAAGAATTAAACTAACGCAGTTTTGATGTTATTAAGGAGTTCTAATGATTCAGACGAAGATATTGAATTTAGGCCTAATCGAATATGTAAAATTCTCCGGCCAAGAATTAATAACACATTTGTATCATTGTATGAATTTAATTAAACGTTTCGAATGAGTCCCGCGCTTTACTTCAGAATACCGCGTAAGTATTTATATATGAAGACTGTATTTAATAAATACTCGCACTTAAAAAAGAAGTTCCCTGCACCAAAAATAAATAATTCAATAATGCAATAACAACACTACTTATACAGTATTCTGAAGTCGTTTTGAGTCTCGTTTCTCTGGAATCTCTCATACAATATATGGGACATCATATCCAACATCCAAAAGGGAAAAGTGATGCCCTAACCTCAAAGCGAGAATTATATTGTTTTACATTGGTTGCATAGTAGCTGTCAGTTGTGTGGATTAGCAGATAAGCACGGAATTTCTAAGATATCAGTGTCCAAAAGTGTCTACAGGGTAGTTGATGTTGTTAAGAGTTACATTCGGGGCAGGTTTTTGATCACCAAAATGTTATTTACTATAGCACAGAATTTTTATGGTGCTACTGGGATCACTAATGTTCGTGAGGTTGTGGATGCAACATTAATAAATACAGATGGATCTACACAAAATATGAACCTGATTTTATAGTTAGACATCTTAATTATTTTATCAATTGCATATTTGTACGTGGAATAAATCTGTTATTTACTTATTTGACTGAATTTGGTGCTAACTTTGGTCATATAAGTAATAGACGTATTGGTATACTCGGCCAATCACATCACATGAAACTCCATTGTCGCCAATATATGAAAATCTAAATACTTTTAATTTTTTTAACAATACTTTATATTTTCTGTTGGTGAAATATGAATCAGCAAGCTTAGAATAATCTATTTTAGTACAAAATATAAACATATGTATCGATAGTAGTAAAAATACAGCGACTTTAGCTCTGCTCCTTAGTGATTTTTGTAAACTGTCGTTGGCGATGTTGTGTAACCAATAATGCGTATTTGTAAATTTCTTTAGCTGATTTTGTAAAGTTCGTCAAACTTTACAAACCAATAAGATAGCATTGTGAAACACAATTTACAAGCATTTGTAATCTTTTACTTGTTATTTGTAAATTGTTAATTTGTAATTTGTAAGGATTGTGAAACGGGCCCTAGGTGTCATATGAATCGATGCCATTATAACGAAGTTCACCTGTAGTAGAATTTAAAATGCAATTCATTCAATCAATCAATCAATCAATCAATCAATCAATCAATCACTCAATCAGTAAAAGGACATTATGGAACATGTCGACTCTATGTCGATTTCATGAAATTCTTCCACTCTGTTATGTCTTTTGCTAGTTCCTCCTAATTGGTAATTTCCATTTCCATGCATTCCTTCTGAATTTCATCGTTCCATCTACTTCGAGACCTTCTCAGTGGGCTTGTGTTGTTAAAGGTGTTCATATATACGGGTGTAAAAAAAAAGTATCTAATATTTTAGGAGGTGCTAGTATGCATCAAAACAAGAAAATAATGTCTGATAAACATGGGTCCTACAACACATATTTTCTGAGATCTGAATACTTGTTCATAGGAGGTGCTCACTGTGACGTCCATTCATGGTAATGCATTCCTCTGCCCTTCGGCATAAGGAATCACGCACTCTTTTGAAATTGACCTGGTTCCTTCATGTGTCCCCATAACCAAAAGTCTAGGGGATTTAGGTTTGGGGCTTCCCTGATCAATCCAGCAGTCCTGAAATGTCAGCGTCAGGTGTTCACGCACATTGCAGAGAAAATGTGTTGATGCGCCATTGTGCATGAACCACATCTTTAGTCTCTGCTGACATGACACATTTTCTAGGAAGGCAGGCATTACGTTAATAGGAAAGTCCTGAAAGTCTCTGTGGTAGCACGTATGACCCTATTAATCTATCACCAAGAACGCCTGCCCATATGTCGATTGAGAATCGGTGCTGCATGGGGATTTTCATCAGCCCACACATACCGATTACGAAAATTCACAACACCATCTCTGCTGAACCCCACTCATATCCACAACCAGACTTTTGTTTTCAATATTCCTTACGACTTATCATTATTCCATGTCAGGTGTGTCAACTACGGTATGATTATCTGATAGTCTGCTGTATTGTAGGGCAGAGAAATGCATTGCCATGAATGGACTTCACATTGAGTACCTCCTATGAACAAGTGTTCAGATCTTATTTTGACCGTGCAAAGGTAGCATAAGGTATGTGTTGCAGGACCCATGTTTATTAGACATTATTTTCTTGTTTTGATGCATGCTACCACCTCCTGAAATATTGGATACTTCTTTTTAACACCCTGTATTTGTTGTTGCACTGCTGGAGTCATTCATACATATAACATGTCCTGCCCAATTTAATTATCTGGTCCATATTACATCTAAAATTGACGGTTGATTATAAAGTTTGTGAATATCATTATTATGTCGAGTTTTCCACATATTTTCAAGTGGATAAAAAATTGGACCAAAAATTTTCCTCAACATTTTATTTAAAAAACCATTAATTTGTGTTTTTCTTTTTTAGTTAAGCTCCATGTTTCCGATCCATATAATAGTACAGGCTGGATTAGTGTTTTGTACAAAATGCTCTTTAAATTTCTGGTTACTTGACAGCATGAAAAGTTTTCTTTGCATAAAGCAGTCTGTTAAGTATTCATAACTTCCATCATTAGAATTGTCTATCAAAACACCAAGATATTTGAACTGATTGACTGTTTCGAGAGAGAGAGAGAGAGAGAGAGAGGGGGGGGAGAGTTAGAGGGGAGGGGGAGAGAGAGAGAGATATTTAATCCAGTATGTGGTGCTTTTTCCATTAATCCAATAAATAGCTCTCGTATTGCAAGCTCATAATTTCTTTCATCATCAGCAAGTGTAAAAACTTCCTGTTGTGCACCCAGGTTTACTCCAGCTGATAGTAAGTCTAACTGTCGGATATATCTTCTATAATGCTATATTAAATAAGATTGGCGAGAGAGAATCACCTTGTTTTAATCCTGTTTGATCTAATTTTTTCAGTATATGGTCGTAATTAGTATATTAGTGAAGAAAAAACTTTATATGTATATTTAGTAATGATATGCCTCTGTAGTAAAGTTATGGAAATATCTGCATCTCCTTTTTTATGTATGGATGTAAAGTATGCCATTTTCCATTCCTCTGGTATTTTTTCTTTGTTCCAAATTTGTAGTAGCAAATCATGTATATATTCATGAAGTGTTACTCTACCATATTTCAAGAATTGAGATGGTATATCATCGCTGCCAGAAGCCTTGTTGTTTTTTAAATTGTCAGTACATATTTTCAACATCCAATATTTTCATTATTATTATTTTGTATTTTTTAAAATGCAGTTACTTTCTCAAAATATGAGAAATCTTATTCCATTTCAGGATGATTTTTAAATGAGATAGCATAAAATGAGAGTTTTTTTCTTTGTTTTTATTGCCTGCCTAGATGAATCATTTATAACAGAATTTATTTGTATCCATTTTTTAAAAGTTCATTTGATTCTCTATACAAGCTTAAACATTCAAGAATAATTTAGAGAGTTGTGTATAAAGTGAAAATTAAAATTAAGGTGACATTCAACATTTAATTTTTTAAGGTGACATGTATTTATCTAGCCTTACGAGTTTACTTCCTTGGTTTGAATTGTAAATTATTTAAAAATAGCGTGTAAGAGGGCCTTAGACTAGAAATGTTTAGTTTAAATGTAGTTCTGTTTATAAGTATGCATAAGAATGCAATTATTTGACTTATTTGAACTGTTGTATCAGTGAAGCGAGGTGAGTCAGTGAAGTTATGGTTTTACAGTGCAGTGAACAGTTCCGATCAGTGATAATTTATAGCGTCAATGAAATGTGTTCTATAGTGTCAGTGAAATGTGTTACAGAGTGTCAGTGAAATGTGTGCTAAAGTGTCAGTGAAATGCGTCATAGTGCCACTACAGGGAATGAGATGAGAGTAAAGTGAAAGACTATTGAAACTTATGTAGGACCTATACATAATTATGTAGGTTGTGTTGTAAAAGTAAGTGTTTTATTTTATGTTTTATTATTATTGTGTTAAATTGTATTGTGTATTCTTATTGTATTGTGTATAAAATTGTATATGTGTTGTAAATTGTATTATGTATTGTAAATTTTATTGTGTATTGCTTATCATTTTAACTGTGTATTGTTAATATTGTATATACCACTGCCACCGGGTGCTTGCCCACTTGCAGTGTAAATAAATACATACATACATACATTACGAGTAATTGTGTCTCCTCTATCATTTTGTTAGTCATGTAAGTACATGTTTTAAAGTTACACTTATTTCTTCAAAATGTAACTGTTACAGATTCAGTTTTCCACCTGAAGATGTGGGAGCTTCAGTTCCACTTTCTTTGCCAGCCTTCCAACCACCAGATTCTTTTCTCTCACCCCCCGCATCTCCTCACAAGAAACTCAGGGATGCAGAGCGACCCAAGAGACCTATGAATGCCTTCATGCTCTTTGCGAAAAGATACCGACTAGAACTGATACAATTACACCCAGGAAAAGATAACAGGTAATAACTAATATGTCTTCCTGTATTCCTCTTATTACGTGATACTATTAACAAAGCAGATTTCGATACTTTAATTTACGCTAGTGTCCAAAAGCTAAGCATAATCGAGGATGTCACCTGAATAAGGGCGTATAGAGCAAAATGTAGTTCTGATATAAACTAATTTCAATGTTTGTCGGCTATCAGGTTCATCACAGTTGTGTCGAAAAAGTTTTTCTTCACTGTTAAATTATGCTTTTGGACACAACTATGATCAACTGACAGCTGACAAAATTGAAATTAGTTTATATCAGATCCACACTTTGCTCTATACGCCCTTATTCGGGTGATGTCCTCAATTAATATATGAGAAAAGATTTTATAAATGAAGTGTCAGTGTACACAAAACATAGTAAAAATTAATCAGAAGTTTATTTGGTATGCAGGAGAGTGGAAAACATTAAATTAACAATTATTTTTATTTTAAAAACACATATGCAAAAAATACCGAAATATGTTGTTGTTTTCTAATGCCATTTGACAACAAAGTCATTTGACCTCTTGCACTCCAATATTTTTCAAAGATATTATCATGAAATACCGAAATATGAAGATCACATGGGGTGTGGTTACCCCTAATGGCTACACATGCTTCACAACGACGTGACATGGTGGTACAAGAGTTCTGCTGGAAGTTGGTTCCATTCCTAATGAAGAGCAGTGCGAAGCTCTGAAATTGTCCGTGGTGGAGGCTGGTGAGCTACAACTCTTATCCCTAAGGCTTTCCAGTCATGCTGTATAGGATTCATGTCCGAAGCTTGTTTGGTCAGTCCATACTGTGGATATCTTTACCTTCAAGAAATTCATTCACCAGATTGTCCCGATGTGCACGTGCATTATTGTCCTTGGAAATGAAGTCTTGGCCATCTGCTACTCTCAAAAGTCGTACATACTGTCAGAGTACCTCGTCTGTACCTCTGGGCATTAACAGTACCTCCATTGAAGATGTGCAGCCCTGTATGACCATTCAACATGAAGCCTGTCCACACCAAACTGATTCATTTCCACGATGTTTCTGGGATGTAATCGTGTTCCATGTTCTCTCCAGTTGGATACGCGAGGGGAATCATTTTGCAAGCTGAATCTGGACTCATCTGTGAAGAACATTTTCCTCCATTCATTCAGGGTCCAATTTCGATGTTTCTGTTCATTAGTGTAAGTGGGACACACACTACTGGACGTCTGGCATAGAGACCAGCTGTCGTGAGTCTCTGGTATACAGTTTGCCAAGAAACTTTAAACCCATAGGCAGCTGCAATCTGTGAGAACAGTTGTCTTGTAGACATTAAGGGTGCTATTCATAGAAATTTCGCTAGCCTGCGCTACGAGCGTGCTAAACTAGCCCCAGCTATCGACTGATTACTTGTACAGGATTCATATCATATCATATCGCTAACACTGGTTTATGAATACGAAAAATGTTAGTTCGCTGATCATCCACCGGAAGCCCGTGATAAGAATGTCTATGAATATGGCCCTAAGTGGCTTCGTTGTGCAGTTAAGACCAGATATCAGTCTTGTTGTGGAATTGTTACTCTTCAATGACCTTGTACTGGCCTACAATGAACTTCTCCTGTGCCTCGGAACTTTCTCCAAAGCCTGGAAATGACACTTTGTTGCACATTCAGGGCTGCTGAGACTTCGATCTGTGTCTCACCTGCTTCCAGGTGTCCAATGATTTTTTCCTTTAAAAACAGTTCCAACTGATGTCATTGTGCCGTGTTCTTACTGTACAGTGCACACTTTACCACAAGATTGCTCTCTGATCACAATGAGTAGACAATACAGAATGAGACATTCTTGGTCTGATACACTATGTTTTGTTTACCTTTCCATCGTGAGCATACTTGAAGCTGGCAGTACTCTTGCCTTTATACATAAGCTGAGTTACACTCCTTGATAAATATTTACAGGGATCACACAACCCCTATTCCCTTCCCTTTTCTAGTTTTCTTATTATGATTAACTTTTGGACACTAGTGTATACCATGTTTTCGGCGTATTTTACAAAAAGAAGAGGTTCCTGGAAACAATAACGTCATTGAAATCTGTAGACGGGTGTACTATAGGAGTGCTGAACTAAAATATAGGCTTGAGCTGTGTTCTTTTTGTTTTGGAGATCAGTTGCTATCTCGGCTTTCACATCCACAATGCCTCACTAGAGGAAGTAATTCAGAGAAATCTAGGAATGTGTTTGAATTAGGATGCAAAGGCGTGTTTAAAGAAGTTGTCTTCACTCTCTAATACTAATTGTAGCAGAGGCTTCATTGCAAATGTGTGTAGTGTGCTGGAAGGTAGTATGTCAGGTCGTTCTTCACTTTTATTTCTTTTATTTGACTATTTAATGACATTGTATCAACTACTACTGTATTCCAAAGCAAAGAACTTCCCTAAGAGGAATGTGATGTTACAAATGCGAAACGTTGCAAAATACAGTATGCAACTAAACTCTACTACTCAACCTCAGAACTTTCTCCTTCTAGAACTGAGATTATTGACGGAGCCAGCATGATATAAAATAAATGTGATGATACAAATACCATACAGCACCACATGCACTTTAAATGCATCATCAATCATCATCATCATCATCATCCTGTCAAGTACTAGTCCCAAAAGAACTGTTATGGCCTGAAAAAGCGATTTTCTTGCCATATTATCATAGGTCAACCAGGTGACTGTTTCCCATTTGGATGATACTTCATTATTTCCTTAGGGATCCTGGATGAAACCATCCTTGAGACGTGTTCCTTCCAGTTTAACTGATATCCGGAGATATAGTCCAGTATTGATGAGACATTAAGTTCTTGAAGAATATCTTCATTTTTCTTCCGATCCCATTTAGTGTAGCCAGCTGTTCGGCGCATGAATCTCATCTCGCAAGCTGTTAGTCTGCTTTCATCTTTTGTCCTTATAGTCCACGCTTCACTCCCATAACATAAGACTGGTCGAACTATTATTTGATAAAGACGAGTATGAGTTGATTTTTGTACTAATGAAGATTTTAAAACTCTATTAATGATGCCCATTGATTTGTTGAATTTTACAATTTTCTCTGATAAATCCAAATTTTCAACAAAAGAAAGTTTATATCTTAAATAATTAAACTCATTAACTCTTTCCAAAATTGTGTTATTTAAACAAATTTTGCTTGGTATTGGGTATTTACCACAAAAGGCCATTATTTTTATTTTGTTAATGGATATTTCCATTGAATATTTTTGAGCTAGTAAATTTAAATTATGTACTGACCATTGCAAATCATCTTCTGATGTTGCTAGTAAAACAAGATCATCTGCAAACGTTATTACATCTAATTTTAAATTTCTGTTAATAGTGATATACCCGTGATTTGTTTGTCTAAAATCTTTCACAATGGCATTCATATAAACGTTAAAACACTGTCATACTTCTACGTAACCCATCCATCATAGTGCTCCTCCATTTATCATTCAAGGTCCAACACTCTGACCCATATATAAGGACACACTCTACCATTGTTTTCAAGATACGTTTTTTTAGCTGTTTTTGTCATTTCTCTGTTCCAAGGGATACCATTCAAGGATCTAGTTACTTTTCTTGCTTGGCTGATTCTATTATCTATGTCCTTTTCACAAGTACCAGAACTATCTATAATTGATCCCAAATATTTAAACTGGCTGACATTCTTAATCATTACATCATTTACAACCAAGTCCTCTCCCTTTCCTCCAACAATCATATATTCCGTCTTCATAATATTCACTTTCAATCCGTGTAGACTATACTCACAAGCTTACGAAACTTAAATGCAAAGAAAAAAATCACAAAACAACCTTTAAGAAATTATTTCATCATTGAAGTAAACAATTTGGCACATTTTTCTACTAGCATTATTGACAGCCAATAGGAACCAGTCTATTCATCAGTGGCGAAGCTACATTCATGCAACTGGGTATTCTAGAGTTCATACCTAATATTTTTTTGTAGATAAACTCCAGTCGGCGTGTTTTTCACTCTGCAAAGATGTCGATGATGTCGTCCCTAGAAAGACTGTTTAACAAGCCCTTCTCAATAGCCAGAGTACTCAAATTGCTCAGTCTAGAATCTGACATGGAGTTCCTTAAAAATGTCTTAACTCTCTTCAGTGCACTCATACTTCGTTCACTCGACGCAGTAGATACAGGGAAGGTGAGAATCAGTCTTATGAGTCGCACTGTTTCTTGATGGATTTTTTCTAGGCCATTGTTCGAAAAATATTTCAGCAACAAACCTGCAGGCAAATCCTTTGTTTGGTCAGAATAAACGTTTGTGAAGCTGTTCACTATCAAAGTATGGATATTTTTTTATCAATGCACTCAACTTAAGTGACGGAAACACTGATCTGTAAGCAGGGAACTGTTTTTCATCGAGTAATTCAATAAAATTAAAGTTTTTAAGATCTTCAAATCTCGATTCCATTTGTATCACTATGGTATCAATTATTTCAAAAGCAAGGATTTGTAATGTCATAAATGATCCTGATCCTGCCTGATTATTCAGTTCCTTGGCATATTTGATGCACTCCTCAACAGTTTCCTGATTTCTAAGAGATTTTACATTTGTTACAGCAAAATTTTACTCCATGATTGCAAATGCTGATATTTGATGTACACTTTATTTGCAACACGCTGTATAAGTGGTCAATGTAAACAAATATTTTCTGATAAAAACTCAACAAAAAATTAAGGTTGAATATTCTAATCTTCTTAACAAACCAACAGTGCCATTATAGGAATCTCCGTCCCAGTCTTCATCATTGTCAATAATATGAGACATCTCTCTTCTTAGTTCCTGAAAGTGAGCAGTTATAGTTGCTGTAGCTCTAGAGTGATAATTCCAGCGCGTAGTGCTTGCTTGAGGGAGTTTGAAACCTCCTTCTCTTAAAAGCAGAGATCTTTTTGAAGATTTACTGAAAAATGTGTGAAAGGCTGTCAAATCATAAACAAACAGACGAACTTTCTTAATCGTTTTGGCACCATACAAAAGTACCAGATTAAGTCTGTGAATGAAATTGCATTAGGGCACTGCTGCTTAATTATCACATTAACCCCACCACGAGAACCTGACATCACTGAACCACCATCATAAGTTTGACAAATTAGCTTATTTTCAACTTTGCTGTCTTTCATCACATTCAAGATAACAGTTGATAAACCTTCGGCGCTTATGTCTTTTGATACATCAGAAATCCTAAAAACTGTTCTTGTACTGAATCGTTCAGACAATAATGAAATATAACACTCATTTGTGATTTACAAGACACATCTAGTGTTTCATCTGCCTTAACTGACACGAATTCCGCCAAGTCTAATTCCTTCTGAATTGTTTCCTTGACTACTAACGTTGCACATTAAATTAATTCATTTTGGATTTCACTTGAAGTCCCTTTAAAACCCGATAAGGATTCCAACTTTTCTCTAACAAACTGGTCTTCTTGCACAAGCATGTCCAATATTTCTAGGTAATTGCCTTTATTTTCTGACTGATTGCTCTCATCGTGTCCACGAAATGTGAGCTCTTGCTTTCCTAAGAAGCAGATGACTTAAATCAGTCTACCAAGATATCGTCTATTATGAATCACCATTTCACTGTGCTTGAGACTCGAGAGCCGAGCCGCTTCTTATAGAGCATGCTCTATTCTGAGTTGACTCAGAAGATGATATTGTTCCCAATTAAGAATATGTTTCTTAGAAATTTGATGTTTTCGTGCTCTACGATGGAAGTTTTTAATACGAGGCTCGTCCATAAAGTAACTTTCCCACTCGTCCCACAGCTAGCAAACCATATGTTGCGCGAAGCGACTGCGTGTACGTGATAGAGTAATGTCCTGGCATGGCGCATGCACTAGCGGAACTTCCCGAGTGCTCTGATAGCTTCGTTGCATTGGTTGAAGATGGACACTCCTATTCCAGCTCCCGCTGCGTGTGAAGTGCGATCAGTGATAAAGTTTTTGAATGCACAGGGCATAGCGCCGATTGAAATTGATCGTCAGCTGTGCCAGGTCATGAGCAAGCAGATGGTGCGTTGCTCCACAAGGTCGTCTATGATGATTGTTGGCTTCCTACTGTGCTCCTCACCATGCACATTTTGGCGTCCTACTGAAAATCGCACCCTCTGCTTGCCCATGACGTTAGGCCCTGCTTGCCCAGCTTGCCCATGACGTTAGGGCCATATATCTGGCACAGATGACGATAAATTTCAATCGGCGCTATGCCCTGTGCATTCAAAAACTTTATCACTGATCGCACTTCACACGTGGCGGGAGCTGGATTAGGAACATCCATCTTCAACCAATGCAACGAAGCTACTGAGAGCACTCAGGAAGTTTCGCTAGTGCATGTGCCATGCCAGGACATTACTCTATCACGTGTATTCAGTCGCTTCGCGCAACATATTGTATGCTAGCTGTGGGACGAGTGGGAAAGTTACTTTATGGACGCGCCTTGTACATGCAATGCTAATTTCAGTCCATTCTTTACTATCACCCTCACCACCCAACAGAAGACAAACGTAACAATGCATCATGCCGGTTGTTACACTTGCTCTTAACCATTCATATTGCTCATACCACTGAGACTGGAACTTACGTGACTGATGTACAATATTTAGATGAGGTTTTGGTCTTCTCTCTTTCACTGCACATTTCTCTTCATAGGACAACGAAGAAAATGGTCTTGATTTTAGATACACTATTAGATCACTACACTGATCCATGTTTTTAAACTCACAAACATGTGCTGAAATACCGCTCTCACTTCACTTCACCACGCGGTTATTTAAAGATGCTGCTGCTAACCAATACAATCATATTCCTGTGTCAAAATGTATCATTAGAAAAAGTTCGTTTTCACGTAGTATTCTTTACCAACCGTTAAATATATTTTCAATTTTCACATTCATTTTAGTAGTTAATTTAATTTGAATTCTATACTATAAGTGTATTCGTAGTACCGAAATACCGCACCCACAGGTGACTATTTGAATAAAAGTGTAAGTGGATAATGGATGATACATGATAATAATGAACACATCTGCACTTTACTAAAACAGACCAATGAAAAATGACTACTGCCCTCTAGTATACCATAATTTCTCACACACTGATCCTGCAGCATTGTCAACCGTAGCTTATAGCTAGGCCCAGATATATATGCACTGAAAATAGCTAAAATATGCACTAAAAATGTTGAAAATATGCACTAACCAAATCTTGCAACTGTACTGTGGTTGGTTTTTTCCAACACTTTGCATGAAAGTAAATGAGGTTTGCTGGGTTCTTTTGGACATAATTTACCCACTATGAAGTTCGATATGTGTCTGCCACATGAATCTGTTAATTCATCAACCAAAATCTATACGCAGTTCCCTCCTATGTCAGACAGTATTGAATCTAGGATAGAAGCATTTAGCGAAAGTAAATAATTTTTCCTAAGAGTGGATTCATCCAGTGTCCTCTGATTAAGACAATATTTTTGAAGAAATGATCGCAGATGTGGATTATTTAATTTATGCAGTGGAATGTTCTGCACACAAAAGCTTTACAAAGGTCTGACGTGATTTCACCTGAGTTAAAAGTACGTGTTGCGTGTTCTTACCCTTTTGTTTTGACCAGAGATGTGCAATTGTTTTCGAATGCTGTTCTAGTTAAAACTTTTTCTCGCATTTCACAGTCTTCTCACATACTTGACAATACACTACATCGCCGTCAGTTGAATAGTCACTATTTCCTGAAATTCACTGTTTAATTAAAAAGGATTTAGTGGACTTATCTTTAGGCATTTTTAGTTTAATCTGACAGAACACCACATAAACTATTAGTAGATGAAAAACAAGTCAGCAGATGAGCACCTGCGGTCCTGTCGACACAAACTTTGAGATGATACTGCATTGAGAAAGGAATGTAAGAAATTCCTTCTGTGAAAAAGATCTGCAACGTCCATCTACCTGCATGTATTGTGAGACTGGAAGTATGGTCCCTTTAACATTTTACTTGAAATAGGAAGGTTATTATGCTGCCAAGGGATGTCCCACATATAAATTTATTACTAGATTTACAGTTCGTTCAGAACTGTCACATAATTGATCATACATAAACTAAATAAATGCCGAAACATGCACTAACCCTCAAAATATGCATTTGCATATGCATTTTCGAAAAATCCGGGCCCTACTTATAGCAGAATGGTCGTAGTCGAATGACAAAATATAGCCGAATGAGATTCGATCGAATGACCATTTGTGAATACTCAATTTTATGTGTAAACACGTTCTTCTATCAAGTTTTATTTTCTCACACTCTAATAGCATAAGCTTCTCACTTCCTCGAAAAAATTACGAAAACATAACAGAAAATTTAAGGTAGGACTGAATTCCGGACACTGCGACCATTATTTATGGCAAGAAAAGCTTTGCTATTTTCAGTTTTCTTTTCCTGTTATGTGAATAGCGCCCATTGTTTAACGGTCAATTCCAGTGGCGTGTGGTGATAAATAATCCTGGTGGTGCACAAATATTTATTATGACTATGATTATCATATTATTATTATTATTATTATCATTATTATTATTATTATTATTATTATTATTATTATTATTATTATTATTATTATTATTATTATTATTATTATTATTATTATTATTATTATTATTATTATAGGTACTAACCACGACATAACTACTAATATATGTTATATATGTAGATATAGATAGCAAAGTAAAGTGTTCAATTTCTATTGCAGCACACCGTAAATAATATTGTTTTCGCTATATTGCGTTTTATAACACACTTCACACGTTCACAAGCATTCGATACGTGTGTCGTCTCATCAGCCTTAACTGCTAAAAGTCAACAGCTTTCTTTATTTCTTTGAAAACTCATCATGGCATACATCAAAATGGCTTGAAGGACTTAGTTCTGTATAGTGTTTGGTGTGCTCTTAAACACTGTTTCTCTTTCCAAATGTTCCTTAAGAGTGCGTCTAATTCAGAACTAAATTGATCAGGCCAAGAAAAATACTAGCGTTTAAAGATGAGTTTCCCTCTTCGTGACCTCTTAAAGCAACAAAACCGCACGCACATATCTGTTCTTGGTAACTTTATCATTGTGAAGTGCAACAATCCAATTGTGTCTGTATGTTTGTTTGACCCAACACTGCTAATTTAACATTATTGTTGAGTGTGCAGCTGAAGAATCGTGTTTTTATTTCTTTCATTCATGTGCTTCAAATCAATCATACCTACAGAACGATAATCAAAATTATTTAGTTACTACGTACAGTCCTACATTCAAACAGAAGAATAAATACAATTCATAACACGTAGCCTACTTGTTTTTGTCAATGAATGTTCGCCGCCGAACAATAGGCAAGGAAAACAAAATACAGCGTCTTTTATATTGCAGCCACATATTGTATTTTTCGAAGTCCGAATGTTGAATTTTCTTGTCACTTCTCTATTACTATTCTTCGTCACTTATAATTTTAATTCCTGTGTACGTCTACCCATCTTCTTTATTTTTATCTTTTCGTGTAAAGTTCTTACAGAAAATTACATATTTAAAAGATTTTGCACACTATTCATTGCAATATCTATGATAGAACGGGCCAACAGCGACTGCAGAACACATCTGAAAGTGCTCCTAACCCCTCTTACGCACATTGTACTGGCTCCCTAACATGCTCCAAAGCCTGCCAGTGAAACTCTATTACTGCGCATGCTCGAATGGAACAGTGTGCCGCAAGTGTCGAGTGGTAAACCTAAGTCCCAGGCGTCAACAAGACCAGTACACATGCAGCGTTATTTTTACATAGTACCGTATTATAATAAAGAATTATGTCGCTCACATAGTCTACTGCAGCTCATTGATATACAGTAAATTTAAAAACATGTGTTATTTGAAGAGGTGGTGCACTGCTCCTGTGCTCCTTAAGAGAGATCGCCACTGGTCAATTCCTGGATTCGTGAATTCGCCGACACCTGACAGTGTCTTTATTGGGAGTCGTCTATGCAACAAAAATGAACTGGCCCTAAATTAATGAATGACATATCCAACACATCCACCTTCCAACATTCTAACTATAGCATAGTTCGTGGATTCTGTGTATTACTCTCTGAATGTGTGTGGCTTCATTTTGGTATTTGTAGCTGAATTTCAGGACGTTTGTAGCAGATTCGCTAGTACTGAGGTTGGTAACGCTAAATGACACGTTCAGAATCTAGACTCTTTGCAGAGCTGTGTAGCCTATGTTGTTAATTGTTTTTATTGTAACATTCGAGCATAACTGACGAAATATATAAGATCTCGTGCTCAGAGGGGTGGAGTTTGGATTTGAGATGGCTTACAAACCACAAGTAATGCGAAAGATGTTGGTTTGTTAATTATTCAGTATGGAGTATTGTGCACTACATAGAACTGTTACCTATTAAATATACATTACCGTTGCGCACCCAAATACGTAATTAAGCAATAAAAATATGTTGTTGTTTTCTAATGCCAGGCATTTGACAATAAAGTCATTTGACCTCTTGCACTCCAATATTTTTCAAAGATATTGTCATGGTTAGCCACTGACGCACATATTTTGAGATGTTCTGAATCCATTTCTTGATTTGAGTAGTTAAAAATATGTAGTTATGTTACTGAATAATTAATACTTAATATGTGCCACGTGTATATTTATAAAATTATTCCATCAATGGCTTTCATTCTTTCATAAAAAATGCAGCGCAAATCAGACATCAAATTTCAGTACGGTACCTTCAAATAGCATTAACTTTAACTGCAGTACACATAGCTAATTATTAGTTTCGATATTATATAAAGTTTTCTGTGCGTAAGGTTCTGTTTAGTCCTACCTTATATGCATTTGTGTCCAGTCCTCGATTCACTCATGAGCTTCTGTAATGACATAAAACCTACGCCCATCTACAGGAACTACACTTTCCAATGATGAAAGAATTATTTAAATATATTAAATAGTTTCTTGAGATAGCCTCTTACAAACACACAAACATTCTCACTTTATAATATAATAATATTTAGTATATTATAAACACATATCATCCGTATATTAATCCAATTGTTGTCCAAGAACTCTAAGGCCACCTTAATAAATGCAGAGTCATTTGTTTTATCTTTATTACTCTTACATTGATGTGACGTGGCCATGATATAAAAAGCATTGTTATTTTAAAACATATCTCGCCATATGGTAATGCAGATTTCCTGCACGGAAATATTATTATGTACTACGGTACATCATAGTAATATCAGTTCTATCAAAATTTTGCATAGAATAAAAGTTATCGGAAATCGTTTTTAAAGAAACTTTTGTTATGTAATATTTTTCATAAAAATCAATAATAAGCGAGATATTTCGATTTATTTAATTCAGGCCCCCTTATAACCCCCCCTTTTGAATAGAGTATTTTGAATGACATATAGCTTAAAATCTAAGTTACAACGAACTTAATTTATATTCCAATTTTCATATAAATCGGTTCAGCCATTATCGCATGAAAAGGTAACAAACAGACAGACTGACAGGCAGACAGACAAACAAAAATTTCAAAAAAGCGATTTTCGGTTTCAGGATGGTTAATTATACATGCTAACATCAATTATTTTTGGAAAATCGAAAATTACCAGAAAAATTTTGGTTCAGATTTATTATTAGTATAGGTACGTGTATGTGTATGTGTGCATGCAGGGGAGGTGAGGGTGGGGGGGGGGATTGGGTGCATGTGTAAATTATAGATCAAGCGAGTAGCCTCTGTTACAAAATATTTGAATTTACTGAAAATTGTGTGAGATGCAGAAATTCTCCGCCATAAAACATTGAAACATTACACATCCCCTAGAGTAAAATTTAGAATAAAGCTCCAGTTATCATTTAAACATGTGAGCATATTGTACATGTCGCTGGTGACAACATACCCTATTTAGGCGCGTAATCCCCCCCCCCCCTCTTTTTTTTTTTCATTGTAACATGAAAAATGGAAGGAGGGAAAATTATGCGAATTTAATTTTGAATCTAAAATAAAAATGCAAAAATAGAATTCACTAAAGTTATGCTAGTATTTATTTTGAAGTTTTACAGAAATAATTATTATAAAAAATTTATACAATTAACCTTTAATTACACAAAAAGAAAGAATAATATTATTGGTAATGAAGTGGGCCAGTGCTGCACCGCTTGTTGGCATCTGACCACATGTACCACTCACTTCCATCTGACTGCTTCGAGAACACGTGCAAAAGAACAAGCCTGAAGAAGGAAAATAAAAAAAAAGTTTAATTGATAGGTAATATTAATATACATTACAAGAGCAGTATGTTGACGTTTTCATGTTCGAGGAAAAGATTGAAAAAGCGAAACGTAGTTGAGCTTTTTTAATTTCCGAGAACATGAAAACAAACATACTGCTCGTGTATCGTACATTATTTTGTGCGAAGATCATTTATTACTAGACATCGGATTGTTAGGCACTAAAAATTGCAGTTTCAGGCGCCTAAAATAAGCTCAAAATTTGTAAAATTAGGCTCTATTTTAATGAAAATAGGCATTTTAGGCACATCAAGGTATCATACTTATTTCTTTCACTGAAATTTTTAGTTATACACTAAAATACGCACAAAAAAGTATGTTTAAACATTAAAAAAGAATACTATATTATATTTATAAACAGAGCTGCACAAATTTAATATATTGAAACTAATGAAATAATGATTATTGATATCAAGATTACTCATTTTAAGTTATTGAAATTCAGTTCCATGCTCAGACTTTATTATAATTATCTGCACAGTACACCACCAGAATTTTTTCTAAATTCTCCACAGTTAACCTTTGCCTTTTGTCACTGAGAATCATTTTGAAAGCAGAAAAACTTCTTTCAACCAAAACTGATGTGAGAGGCGCAAATTTTAAATTAGGTACAATAGAAACATCAATACTTACTGGAACATTTACACTTTCCCCCGATATCACTCTTGATACTTTTTCCAACAATGAAAATCCTACATTCTTATTTAATACGTTGTCCCACTTATTTTTAATTTTTTTTCCCAGTTTCGCCCAAAGCAGAATGTATGTTCACTTGAGCTTCCTTTACTATTGCTATTTGGCTATAAAGAGATTGTTTTTCACATTCTAATTGTTCAATGCTTGCAGATATGAAAGAAAAGTTTGATGTTATGTAGGCAATATCGTTTTTCACTCGTGAGTCATTCAGACAATCTTTCACTGCTTTCACACACGCTGCACTATCAGTTTCAGGTAATTTATCAATAACTGTGATCACTTCTTTAAAATACTTAGAATAATACACCACTGACTAAATCCAGGTTCCCCATCGTGTAACAACCGGCTGAGGTGGGAGTGGGATATCTGGAAAGTTGTCTCTGAATATTGAAATCCTGGATGGGGCTTTACAAAAACATTTTTTTGTGTTAGAAATAAACGAATTGACAAGAGGAAATTCATTCCGGATTGTTTCAGAGACCCTGTGAAGGCCATGTGCTACACATGTGTGAGGTTAGGATAAAATGTTTTAAGAAGTGGAGCTGCAGCAACCATGTATGAGGCAGCATCAGTACAAAACCACAGAACTTTAGAATCGTCTATATTACCTGAGTATAAAGACTGTAGGCCTTTATTTACAAAATAAGCAATGGCTTGGCTATTCACTTTCGAAAGTTCCTTAACACATACGAGGTGTGGAATCGAAGGTCCATCAGGACTAAGTTTTCCTACTACCATATTTGCTATATACCTATTCATAGGATCTGAGGTTTCATCCACAGAGACCCATATGTAAGAATCACCTATATTCTCCCGAATGGAAGCTAAAGTTTCATTGTATATTCTGTCTAAGTAATTTTTTCTTAGGGTCGACTCAGATGGGATATTTTGTTTGCAGTATTTTTGTAAAAACTGTCTTAAAACCGGATTTTCAATTGCATTCCAGGGAATGTTAGCAGCAACAAACGCTCTGGTTAAATCAGCATAGAAATTGCTGCTGAGATTGAATGAAGTAGGCTATGTTAGTAAAGTTTGTTGCAGTTGATTTTTCTGCTGAGCTTTAGCCTTATGAGCCGCTCCTTGCACATGCTGCTTTAGGTGGCACTTCTTTTCTTGAGAAATCTGAAAATGTAAAGTAAACTGAATTAAAATAAAATCCTAATTGTTGTATTGCCGTATTTCTATCACAAAGTTAGTGGGTTCGAACAATCAAAATTTTAATGACCTGCAAATACTTGAACTATCGGAATTTAAAAGGTTAAAGTGTAGTAGTCTTAAAAAGAATTATACCTCAGGATAGCTCAGTCAATGTATAAATATTATAGGCCTACTCATTAAAATTAATAGAATTTATATATTTCAACTATTGTTACATACCTGTTTGCTACAAATCTTGCAGAATATTATTTTTCCATCATAAGTGAATTCTGAATATTCTGTTAGCCATTGCCGGATCAATGTAGATTTTGCACTTATATTTTTCGGCATTATCGCGTTAAACTTCACAGGAAAACGTCCTACCGCTCAAAACTTCTCAACACAAATAAGGTGAGGGAAAGAGCAACTGTTAACGAGCATTCAAATGAACCGTTGTTATTGAGATTCAATTGGACAAAAATACAAAGTTCCGCTTATTGTTGCATTTCCTGGTAGTGTTAACACTAGGAGGGCCATTCTTTTAAATATTTTGTAACGGTTTACCCTACTAATTCGCAGTTTTACGACTTTTCATAAATATTTCAAAAACACTCTTTCTCCAAAAATTGTGATTTTATGACACTCTGAAGGGCAGTACAGCTAATCGGTTTCAGACCGAAAACAGTCATTTTTATAGTATAGTATATCTCTGAATCGGTAGCAGCACATGTTGTGATTGTTGCCTGCTTCAAAACTAAGGTTGGTTCTTTGTCGGCATTTATGCCTCCAAACATGTTAAATTCGGTGAAATCTATTGCGAGTGTCGTGAGATTCAAAACATTTTGTTTCCTTTATCAATGGTTTCATGGCCGGTGTGAAGCAAACTTTCCACTTTTTAAATGCCTTAAATTTCGCAGTGAATGCATGTATAAATTATAAAAAGTAAGAGTAAAATGCGAAACTTTACAGTGAGTTAGGCATTTTTAGGCGAATATTAACAAATTAGGCTCTAATAACCGTTTTAGGGCATTTTAGGGCACTCTTTGAATACCTTTCAATTTCCATGAAACACAAATATTAATAATTATTTTTACTTTTCTCCTAAAGAAACAAAATAGGCATTTGCTCTAGAATCCGATGTCTGTTTATTACATATCTGAAAGACGAATTTCTAATTAGTTGCAATGAAATCTCCATGTTGGTTTCTGTTTAATGACGGCAACTTCGGAAAACCAAAATATCTTTCTTCAACATTGTTGCTATAAAATGTTTTCTGTGTTTACTATACTCCAGCAGGCCGTGATATACGTCTGTCTTTTTTTTCCCCCAGTCATAAATGCGAACTTAAAACAAACAGTAATGTTATGTAATGATTTATTTTTCATTTTAATATTTTAACAATATTTTTTATATAACATATTGCAGTAATAACATCGGCATCTGGAATCTTGTTGATTTTTTCACGGCTTCCTTAATGTTACTTGTATCAGGAATGCAATAAGTTTCATGGAGTAGTAGACTTTACTTAATTTTTGCAAATATTTAAAAACAATAATTAACATTGCAATTTAGGTGAAATTGCAGTAGTAAGTTTCCAATTTATAATTATTACTATGTTAAACGTCTCTAAAAATAATATGTTAAAAGCCTAAAGCAGTAAAATGAATGTCGCGCTTAAGCGGTAAGAAGAGGGAAATTGTTATGTGTGTTACGTTGGGAATACTGAGTGTGGTATTTCACACTTACCTCGTATTGGTTCTGTGCGGAAAACAAGCAAATACGCACGATCTCGCACAAATTATAAAATGCATATTAGAGTCTTCCTACCATCAATAGATTATTATGGTAATTTGAGAGAAAAGACTTACCTTATCACTCGTTGCTTTCTTCGGAAGCCGCCTCGTCTGCCTCCTCCTCTGATAATTCAACATTGTCATCCCTCTCCCAGATACAATCTTCTTCCTTGCCATCCATATTGTTCGAGATTCCAGTTTTCTTGAAGTTCTTCACAGTTATATCATTTGAAATTAGCCCCCATCCCCAGACCATCCATTCGCATATTAGTTCGAGTGAAGGCCTCTTGATTTTTCCGGGAGGTGTCAGCTTATGGGATTCCGTAATCATCTATTCCATGTACATCCACAGCATATGATCCTCTTGAATGGTTTATTTACTCTCACATTAAATGATTGCAACAGATTATTATGGCCAGATCTGTTCTCATCTTCGACATTTCCTGTCAAACGTCGTCGACAAGATTGCCACAGAAGCTGTCCAAAACCAAGAGAGACTTGCGATTTAACAGGTGGACTGGACGTTTCTCCCATACAACTTGCATCCAATCATGCATTAGGCTGGAAGCCATCCATCCTTTCTCTTGGACACGAACATGTAGCTCAGGAGGAAACTTCCTTTTTGGAAGTGTTTTTTGTTTGAATATCACGTACAAAGGATGTTTCATGATTTTCGTGTGGTAGGATACAAGGAAATACTCTATAATAATAATACTGGAAAGCTTGCCTGTTTAGCATTGCAAGCGGCGGCGAAAAGTGACTGTGCTGCTATCTAGCAGCTTGGATTGTTTATACACTCCTTGCGGAATGCTGGGTTACATGAGGAAAAACTGAGAAGTGTTCGTTTGATATCAATAAAAAATGTAAATCAACAGTATTATTTAGAGTCGCAAGGTTCACAACATTTTAAATTAATAAGAAGTTACAAAGTTACTGGAATAGAAATGAAATGAAACGAAATGAAATGAAATGAAACGAAACAATTCTCATGTTTTCAAATGTAATTATGATTTAATTGTGCATGACTTTAGAAACTTTCATACATCAGGTATTTCGTTCCATGGCTAATGGTTATCCATTTTATTTTTGATGTAGGCCTAACAATTTACTAGCACATTGAAATATTTGTCAGTGAAGATACTGGCACAGTCACTGCTTTAGGGATAAAGTCTATATCTTGTATTTTATCTTTCACATGAAGCAGATGTGATTTTAAAATTTCTGCAGACATTGTATCTTTTGATAGAAAATAACTTATACATAGTTTGCTTTAAAATTTTGCACATTCCTCGAATAATGAAAACCAGTGCTTGGTTTGCAAATGGTACTTCTGAAATTTTTACGTCAGTTGAAGTTTGTCGATTAGGCTTATCTATACCTAATTCAATGAATCCCTCAAAGTGTCTGTTTTAGCATTATAAGTTATGTTTTCCTTCTTCAACAATAATAGTTACAACTTTTTCATTCAATTGTACAATATCGGATTTTATTTTTAATAATTAATTGTAGAATGGTGCAATTTATACCGGGCCTATACCAAATTCATGAAGTCAATTTTTGAGAGATCTAACTGTTGGTAAAGATAATTTTCTTCTTAGAAATCTTTTGTCTTGAGGTGAACATTAATGCAATGTTGCGGCAAAACTTTTATCGTAACTGGAATATTGTTTCCCCATTTTCTTCTTTTTAAAGCACAATTGTGACTAATGAATTCATCATCTTAAACAATTTTAATTAAATCGGCATTTACACTTGCTTGTTTAGAGCTGTTATTTCCCCTTGAGCCAGTTTTTATCTTTTAGAATTTCTTGCATCGTAAAAAAATGACCTTAATTTAGTGAAATATTAATAATGCCTTTAAAATATAGGTCTAGACAAATTATTTGTCCGAATAACTTACCTGAGTCACTTGTTATGAAAAAGCATGAGTCCATGTTCTTCACAAAATCAACAATTCACATTTTTATGTTACGCATCCCAAGACACAATATTTGGATAAAAAAAAGTAAAGACTTTCAGTTTTTTATACAGAGAAACCAGGCAATAAAGAAATTGTGTTTTTTTATGAACAATTTAAAGTAGATTTATGCAGTTTAGTAACTGTTTCAGTTAACACAGAGAATATGTCATTGCTAATGCACTATCTAATTACACGATGAAGGAATATGGTCTGTTGTTTTTGTCTAATATCAGAAAATCCGCAGCTTCCTTGATGCAAGATCTAATATGTTTATTTGGGACCTTCGCGATTCTTTCATTGTGCTTTGATTTTGACTCATATTTTCGGAAGAAGAAGCTATTAAATTCAGTGAATGAAAAACAGGGTATTAAAAATTAACAGTCCTACGACTGATTTGAAACTTCGGTATAATTTTCCACTCAATTTTTACTTACTTCTAATGTTTCGAATTATGGTTATTGAAGTCCGATAATCAAAAGTGATCTGGATATATTTTGTGATTTTTTACATAATAAATTCCATCCCTCTAATTTTAAACGTTTCGTCTAGAACTGTTTTTAATTAGTGCTCGCATTTTGCTTATGATAATGTTTGTGTTTTGTTTTTAAAGGAGTTTAGATAAGGACGCAAATAGCGATAGTAGCTGACGCGCCCTATTAAACCTCAGCAACTAACGTCTGTCTGCGTTTATTTGTCTATATGAGAATGGCACACTTAAAAGACAAAAGCAAATACAGTAACTGTAGTACCCGTAGTAGAAACAGTAGTAATAGTAAAATATAATCATCATCATCATCATCATCATCTTGTAGCAGAAAAGTGATATTCTACTGGTGTTTACATGACTACTCCCAATCTCTATCTTTTGGAAATCTGAAGAAAGATCTAGCATATTTTGCTAGGTATAGTTTTTTCAAAACATAGAACAAACATTTCCATATTTAACTGACATTGTGTAGGCTACTACTATAATGAGAATAATCCTTAGGACATCATGTGTTTGTTGAAGAACAGAGCTCATATCACAGTTCAACGAGCTATTCGTCATGTCATCCTCGCTGCCTACAATCCCTGCCGCTAGATAGCACTGGCGAGTCATTCGCCACTTTTACTGTGAACTTTCCGGTATTATCATTGTAGAGTATTTGATACAAGTGATGAATAAAGGAGTAGAGAGAATGTAGATAAAAGGACTGCCAGTGATCCAAAAAGTAAATCTAGCAGGACAAAATTAATAACTTCTCTCCTATCTAATAGATTTTTATGAAACTTTGTACTTTGGGGTAACATATGTGTTTTGTATACAAATTCTCATTGTATTTGTGTAAAAGAAACTACCCCATGATTGGAGGAGAATTTAGACAAAATTATTAAATTTTCTTCTATCTAACAGATTTTCTTCAAATTTTATACAGTAGTACAGATAACATATTTGCTTTGTATACACACTCTCATTACATTTGTGTAAAAGCAACTACTCCATTATGGGGGATGAATTTAGGCAAAATTAAAAGCTTTTCTCCTATGTAAAAGATTTCCATGAAACTTTGTACACTAATTACAAGTAGCTTATTTGTATTATATACAAACTCTTATTATTGTAATCTTCATCTTACGATGTTTGGTGACGTATACACGTCCGTTGATGTGACATATACAGTGAAACCTGTTCAAATCAGAACCTGAATAATCCAGAATCCTGTCTATTTCGGAACAATTTATTGGTCCTGGCAAAATTTGTATGTATTATGTGTAATTTTTCCTGAATAAAACGGAAACTGTCCAACGCGGAAACGGAAACTTTCTGCTACTGTTCAAAACGGAAACAATATTTTGGACACACACTATATTTTGTAACTATATTTTGAAACAGCGTGTAATTTCAAGGAATATACGAAATATGTAGATCATTAAGATAAAAACAAGTTTTCTTTGCAAATTGTAGAGGGTACGAGGGTGTGTTGGCCTGTTGGTCATAAATTTTATTACCCTGTTGACTAGGCAGACGAGTCCCTTCAAAGATTTTCACACCCGTATACTGTCGTAGCTAAACAGAGCACAAGTGTAGTGATTTCCAGGTAAAAAAAAAAGTTGCATAAAATGTTGCATTAACATTAAGTGATGAAGTAAAAGTTATCGAGATAAAGGAAAATTAGAAACAAAGTCTTTGTGAAATAATATTGAAGTACAGTTGTCGAAAACTCAGGTGTGACACTTTAAGAAATAAAGATCATAATGAGTGAGTGGCTTGCGGCCGATATTGGTGACACAAAAGGAACCAGAAAGCAACTGTTTATGTGGAAATAAATGAACTGTTGTGGGAGTGGGTTCTTCATGACCTTTCAAAGAACATACCAATTCTGGATCTATTCTGCAAAGCAAGCTATTGAACTGGGAAAGAAATTAAATAAACCAGAATTCAAGGCTTCTAATAGATGGCTTCTAGTCCAATTAATTAATAATGGGCAGTGATATGCAGTACAGTATTAGAGTATAGTGTTAGATATTAAATAGAATGAGATTAGTAAATATTAGTAATGTTTAATGACTAATGAGTGAGTTACGATAATATTTATACAGAAAATGAGATTTTAATCAAGATGATTCACCAACGTAATAAGCAACAGAAAGCTGATTTAATGTAACGAGTGTTAAACGGAATATTTTGTACTTCTTGCAGTTTGCGACATGCCATTTTGTTTTTCATGTATATGAATGACAAAATATTCCATTTTAATGTCACACCTGAATAATACGGAAACCTGTCCACAACGGAAAAAAAATTAGGACCATGTTACTTCCGTCTTGAACAGGTTTCACTGTAGATGCCTGTTGCTAGTAGCCAGAGTCGGGGTGTAGTCAATATATACTGCAGGGCTGTGTCTTCTGCAACTGGTATTGATGAGTTTAATTTACTTCTTTTGTGGTTTATGGATGGACAGTATAGAAGAATGTGTTCCAGATCTTCATCATGATTATTACACCACAGACAAGTAGGATTATCAGAAATGTGAAATCGGTGTAGGTACAATTGAGTGACAATGAGTGTTCTGGCTCTTGTTAAAAATGTTTGAACATGTTTATTGTACATTTCCAGGTCATTTGGTTTCTTTTGTACAGACTGTAAAATTTTTCCTTTGTCAGAAGAGAGCCAATTGTTGATCCGTAGGTTTGTAAAATGAGACTTTACTGAAGCAAAAGCATTGGATAGAGATATCACTTGAAGAGATCTTGGTTGCAAATATGTTGCCTGTTTTGCAATATTATCGACTTTCTCGTTTCCAGGTATACCACAATGACTAAGTATCCATTGAAATGTTATTTCCTTTTGGAGTTCGTTTAGTTTACTTAGTAGTTTCTGAATTTGAATAATTCTATGTGCATATAGGTTTGGTGCATATTTAATTATATTAAATATAGCCCCCTTGGAGTCGGTAAGTATGCAAATAGATTTTTCAGAAATTTGAGTAACATACTGAAGAGCAGCATCAATAGCTAGCAATTCAGTGTCAAGGCTGGAGGAGGATGAACATGGTATGAAGTAACTTTCTTGATATTTTGGAATATAATACCCTGCTCCTGATGTCCCATTATTAGGATTTAGAGATCCATCTGTATAAATTTGAAGGTGATCCTTATATGTGCTGCAGAGTAGTTCCATGGCATCTAACTTAAGAATGTATGGAGGATCATTTTTAGAATGATTTCCTGGAATTTGTATGCTATGTTCTGGAATCACCCATTTCCATGAAGGAATTTCGTTCACAACTGGAATTTTAGCAATGAGTGTGTCTGTGATATAGATTGGTATTTATTCTTTTTTTATTTTATAGATATTACACAGGATATCATCTGACAGTTTGAAGAACATCTGAGATCTGGATGAGGCTTGCAATTTTAAATGTATTTTTAGATCCTTTTGTAATATATAGTGTCTGATTGGTTGAATATTACATTATAGGATCATAACTTACTTGAGATAATCATACTTGCATCATCTGCAAATAAGATTGCCTGGTATCAATTATTTATGGTTAAGGCTAAGCTATTAATATAAACTAGAAACAATAATGGACCTAAAATTTATTATTACTTATGTATTAATGATTAATATCAATATAGTTTTCATTTGTGTTTTTATAGAGCCATTAGTGTTATACTTGGAGAGGCATGGCGGAATCTGCCCCCAGCAGACAAAGAGTTGTATGTGACAGAGGCAAGAGCAATGGCACAAGAAAGAAAGCGTCTACATCCAGACTGCTGGAAGAGGAGGCGTTCCCATTCGACAAGTTTCCTAGAAACGTCAAGTTAGGTATGAAAGAAATATGAAAGTATGAAATTAAATAGCTTCCTGAAAATGCTCAAATAAACGGCTTGAGTATTGAAGTCAGAAATATTGTGCCTTTAATTAATGCACAAGTGTATGAATTCGAAGTACTTGTGTTATTGAGTCAGTTACGAAGGGAAATGCGATATTTTAATGAATCTCATACATAGTTATAGGATTTGAAAAGCAGATTGCTAAAGGTACGGTCACACGTCGCTACTTTTGCAGCGATGCAGTGTAAAAAACTGCGCAACTCTCGTACTGCGACGTGTGAACAACGGTGCTGCCGAACCTGCTGCTCGCTACTTTTTCATGCTGTGCACAGCTTAAAAGTAGCGACGTGTGAACAGGGTTCTCAGGGTTGCAGCCGCAGCATTTTTGATATCAATTTTTTTGAAACTTTTGCTGGGGTTCCAACCATTGTTGCCACCCATATGTGCCAATGATACTTTTATTGTTTGGATGTATTTTAATGTTAGATGTGATGAAAATAAATTATTTGTAACAGTTATTAAATGCACAACACAGTCTGAGCATATTTGCTGATGATATAATTCACTTTTTTAATTTTCTGTAGCGTAGTTTCAAACAGGAGTGTGCCAACATTGATTACGTGAATATGCTGTTGGTTATCATTTAATTAAATAGGCGTTTTTAAAAGCTTTGTAATAAATATAATGCCAATTTCTGAATACTAGTTATGACAGAAAAGCAAATAATAGATAAGTAAGCTTTCGCATGAGTTTATTAATAATGCGAACATAACCACAAAATGTATATTGAGAAGTCAACACGGAGATGGAAACCTGCAGCATGACTGTGGCTGCAAAAGTAGCGCCTTGCGTGTGAACAGACTCGCAACCTCCAGTTGCAACTTTTGCTGCACTCAGGTTGCACAGCACGAAAAGTAGCATGCAGTGCGCTACTTTTGGCTTATGTGTGAACATGACACGCAACTTTTGCAGCTGCAGTACAAAAGTTGCGCAGCAAAAGTAGCGACGTGTGACCGTACCTTAAGTCTGCACACTTAGGTTATAGGCGTAGACAGTCTGGCTTTTTTTTTTTTTCCAGGAGAGGGGGAGGGGAAAGGAAACTTTTTAATATGTGCTATTTTCTTTAAATTATTTGACTGCATTATTTGCAATATGTACTTCATCAATGGATAGCTGCATGGCTGATGTTAGAGTCACGTGCATTTAGCTATTTGTAACAACATGAATAAGTTCTGACCATTTGTTCACCTGAAAACGAAGGTACATCCAACCTTCGAAATATTCGAGAAAGTCCATTTTACAAATCTCCTGAATCTTTATCTCGTCAAACATATCAGAACACATTTTTCGCAGCATAATAAACTAGTCACAGTCAGTTTGGTATAGTGAGAAATGTGAATTGTTAAACAATATAAAATTAATGTAATGGTAATATAAAAACTATTGACCTGTAAAAATCAAATAAAGGAGAAGTGGACCTAGGGCCGTTTGATACTAGGGACTTGTGCTTAAGAGTGTGTGTTAGGTGTCTGGCTGGCCTGCTGCTGAAGTACAAGTGCAACTGATGTGTAGCCAAGAAATCTAACATTGACATACTTTTATGGAGAAATGGCTTACCAATTGTACCATAATCCATACCCTACAATTTGGTATACAATTTTCATTAAAATATTACATTTATGTTTCACAACTCCCTCTTTCCAGGGGGAAAAATGAAGTTTTTGAGTTGTGAAATGATTCATAATGCTGTTTTATTTTTAATACATGTTGAGCAATTATTGCGTATTATATTGTAAAATCGTATAAACATGTTTAGCAACTAATTATGAGATCTATGAAGTGACACATTGTCAATATGCTTTTAATGCATATTAATTACATTATATTGTATACAGTATATGTATGTATGTAGAGGGTAGTCATAAAGTTTTAATTATCACCTCGAAAAAGTGAAGCTGCGACCATGAAACTTGGTGATGGTGTTAGTACTTTTCTACATATTCACCCTTCAACGCGACACATTTTTCTCAACGATGGATGACTTGACGGAGGCCTTGGTTGTAGAAGTCTGCATTTTGGCTGTTCAGGAAACGTTCTACCTCAAAAATCACCTCGTCGTCATTCTGGAAATGCCTGCCACGCAATGGTTTCTTCATCCGAGGAAAGAGGAAAAAGTCACTGGGTGCCATATCAGGAGAATACGGGGAATGAGGCAAAATTAGATAGCCTAAAGAAGCAGCATGTGTGACTGTGTCCTGTGCAGAATGAGCTGGGGCGTTGTCATGAAGCAAAAGAACTCCCTTGGACAGCTTCCCGCGATGCTTCGTCTTGATAGCCTCCCGTAATCTCGTCAGGAGATTTCGGTAGTATGCTCCTGTGATGGTTTGCCCCTTCTGAGCATAATCTGTCAGCACCACACCTTGGATGTCCCAAAAAAACACTCAGCATCACCTTGCCCGATGATTGTTGGGTCTTTGCCTTTTTCGGCGGTGGTGAATCCACGTGTTTCCGTTCCCTGTATTCTTCTGATATGGCACCCAGTGACTTCTTCCTCTTTCCTCGGATGAAGAAACCATTGCGTGGCAGGCATTTCCAGAATGACGACGAGGTGATTTTTGAGGTGGAACGTTTCCTGAACAGCCAAAATGCAGACTTCTACAACCAAGGCCTCCGTCAAGTCATCCATCGTTGGGAAAAATGTGTCGCGTTGAAGGGTGAATATGTAGAAAAGGACTAACACCATCACCAAGTTTCATGGTCGCAGCTTCGTTTTTTCGAGGTGATAATTAAAACTTTATTACTACCCCTCGTATGTGTGTGTGTGTGTGTGTATGTATGTATGTATGTATGTATGTATGTATGTATGTATGTATGTATGTATGTATGTATGTATGTATGTATGTATGTATGTATGTATGTATGTATGTGTGTGTGTGTGTATGTATGTAAAGTCAACAGTCCGAAGACTAGTTGGAACCTCATAAATAACACCAATAAGGCATCACTCATGAGGCAACTCAGCCAGGAGATAATGGAGTAGGGTGGCCGTTCCTTTCCCACTCAATACATACATCTTTGACTAGTAACATATTTTTCAGTAATCAGGCTTGAGGTGTACTGCCTGATAATGGATGTAACTTGTCAGTCAGAACCTCAGTCAGAGGTATATATTATATTATTGACTAAAATTTCAAGGACATACAGGAAAAGGGGTTCGTAGCATTCTTTTTTTTTTCTTGCCAGAAATAGTGATATTAACCCTTTTCAGTCCCATGTCAGGTGACATCCGACACTGCAATATCTGCGTTGCAGTTCCATGGCGGGCAGCATCCGACACATTTCTCACACAAAGTGACAGCGATATTTAAATCCGTGTCCCATGTCGGGTGACATCCGCCACTGCAATATCCGCGTTGCATTCCCACGGTGGGCAGCATCTGACACATTTCTCGCGCAGACTGACTGCTGTATTTAAATCCGACCGCAAAGGGTTAACATAATCTATAGGTTAATAACAACACTCATTTTGATCTAAGCAAATAGCAAAAAATAACTTGATACACGAAAAATATGCATTTAAAATATTTCCATATATGATCTGACAATAGTATTTCTTCTCTGTAAAGCTTGGAAAATGTTGATGAATACCTTTTTCTTGTTTCCACCTCCCTCTCCCCGAACATTGCCTTCATCTGTCAAGGAATAATAATTGCAATATTAAAATCGTTTGTGGTAGGTTCATATCCATCAGTTTACATTGCATTCACAGCAGTGACACTTGTGGAATGGAAGGGAATTCCACAAGACAACTTTCCTCTTTGACGCAGTTGCAAAGACAAGTGATTAATGCTGCGTAATATTGTCCGTACTTATCTCTCGTCTGTTCAGATAATAATCAACGGTTAAAATACCTTCAACACCCCAGCAAACTATTTCCATAATCTTAACTGTAACCAAGTTCCAACTAAAAGCAAAACACTCTTGCATGCTCTTGCTCCAGAGTTCACATCACTTAGCTGGATGACACTTTATGAAGGTCCAAATAATTATTTAGAATGGTATAACTGTGCTATTTGGTCAACTGACAATCTGCCATGATTAAATCATGTATACGTTACACAATCTGTAGTCAACCTGCGAACTTTGTATGTGGACAAATTATTCTTCCACATCTAAATTTCAGCTACCAATTCTTTAGCATTTAATATGAAGGTTCATCATCTTTCAACATACTTGCCATAGCTTGTTGGTTTCCATTGGGTAGCAAACTTTTTTTCTAGAGGTATTTAATGACTTTTCGTATAGTCAGTTTTCACAAATCATTTGTGGTCTAAGATATTTAGAGTTACAGTTGAAGTTGATTGTAGCGTCATCGAAGGTACTAAACAAATTATCAAAATAAATGAGTGCCGCTGTAAAATATAAATAAACGAATACAGTAAATAACATTCAAAGAAGAAATAGATGACAATATTACGTAATAAACTTTCTTTTTACCACATCTGATTTGTTTTATAATATTAACTCAGTCATATTTAAAACTTTTCTCTTCTTTGAACCTTGCCCCATTATGCTGTATGCAACATCTGTTTGCAAAGTGAATGGCTAAAGTTAGTCTGAACTGAATGTCTGGATTACAGTTCAGTATACAACTTGGTGTGCTATTGTTTGTAAAGGTTTGTGGCATGAATAAGTAGGGTTTGGCCTACCCCACACTCCATCTGCTTCTCTTAGAATTCCAGTTCTTTGCACGTGAAATGTTTTTGTCACAATAACTGAAAAAAAGTACTTACTTACTTACAAATGGCTTTTAAGGAACCCGAAGGTTCATTGCCGCCCTCACATAAGCCTGCCAGCGGTTCCTATCCTGTGCAAGATTAATCCAGTCTCTATCATCATAACCCACCTCCCTCAAATCCATTTTAATATTATCCTCCCATCTACGTCTCGGCCTCCCTAAAGGTCTTTTTCCCTCTGGTCTCCCAACTAACACACTATATGCATTTCTGGATTCGCCCATAAGTGCTACATGCCCTGCCCATCTCAAATGTCTGGATTTTAAGTTCCTAATTATGTCAGGTGAAGAATACAATGCGTGGAGTTCTGTGTTGTGTAACTTTCTCCATTCTCCTGTAACTTCATCCCGCTTAGCCCCAAATATTTTCCTAAGCACCTTATTCTCAAACACCCTTAACCTATGTTCCTCTCTCAGAGTGAGAGTCCAAGTTTCACAACCATATAGAAGAACCAGTAATATAACTGTTTTATAAATTCTAACTTTCAGATTTTTGGACAGCAGACTGGATGATAAGAGCTTCTCAACCGAATAATAACACGCATTTCCCATATTTATTCTGCGTTTAATTTCCTCCCGAGTGTCATTTATATTTGTTACTGTTGCTCCAAGATATTTGAATTTTTCCACCTCTTCGAAGGATAAATCTCCAATTTTTATATTTCCATTTCGTACAATATTCTGGTCATGAGACATAATCATATACTTTGTCTTTTCGGGATTTACTTCCAAACCGATCGCTTTACTTGCTTCAAGTAAAATTTCCGTGTTTTCCCTAATCGTTTGTGTATTTTCTCCTAACATATTCACGTCATCCGCATAGACAAGAAGCTGATGTAACCCGTTCAATTCCAAACCCTGCCTGTTATCCTGAACTTTCCTAATGGCATATTCTAGAGCGAAGTTAAAAAGTAAAGGTGATAGTGCATTTCCCTGCTTTAGCCCACAGTGAATTGGAAAAGCATCAGATAGAAACTGACCTATACGGACTCTGCTGTATGTTTCACTGAGACACATTTTAATTAATCGAACTAGTTTCTTGGGAATACCAAATTCAATAAGAATATCATATAATACTTCCCTCTTAACCGAATCTAATGCCTTTTTGAAATCTATGAATAACTGATGTACTGTACCCTTATACTCCCATTTTTTCTCCAATATCTGTCGAATACAAAAAATCTGATCAATAGTGCCAAATCTCAAAACCTTATTCCTTTGCTGTGGTCGTGCCAGAGAATCAGTCCTATTCCGAGGCTTATTGTAGGGATTCGTAACAAGCTGTTTTTTACGGTGATGGGTTGTTAGCCCTTCGCCCAACCCCCAAGCTGGAGGACCACCCCTTATTGGCTGTCCACGACTGCTTATTCAATATATTTGCAGCTACCCTCCATATCTGGAGGCCGTCTCCTCTATCCGCAACCTGAGGACGTGCCATGCCGTGGTGATAGGGAAAAAAAGTATTTTTAAAAAATGTAAACTGTTGCTAAATGTCGCTATAAAGAAGTAGATTATTAAAATGTAATGTTATAAAAATAATGAATCACGTTTGTTTAATATGAATTCCCCACAGATGATCTTTCAGATTTTGAACACATGTAACTTTTATGAGTTTCTGTCGTGATGATGGAATCTGTATGTAGCTCCGAAACATTGGAACAGCACGCAGTGGAATATCCAGAAACCTAATTCCAATAACATGTAACTTACATATTAATGAAACTCAGATAATAAAATTGGTACGAATCGAAAGAAAAACTCTAAAAGTTTTAGTACCTTAGCTCACAGATGTTCAATGCAAGCCCCTCTTGTAACTCATTGCACATCAATTCTGTGGTCAAATTCCTCCCAGGCAAATTGGAGCATAACACTATCAATTGATGCAATGGCTCCTGTGATGCATGCACATAGATCAAGCATGGTCTGTGGTGAGGGTGGCACGAAGACTATCTTTAACATATCCCCACATAAAAAAATGAAGTGGGGTCAAGGCAGCAAGGCTGCACAAGGTCACTTCCGATCTTCAGTCAGATACAAATAAAATGAATACTTCTGAATAATTTCAAGTTAGAAATATGGTCGAGCATAAAAAGTCGTATGAAACTTGCCTATAATGGTAATTAAGACGCTCGTATGAAAATTATGAAACGAGCACAAGCGAGTTTCATAAACAAACATACTCGCGTCTTAATTACTATCATTATAGGCTCGTTGCATAATGTACTATTAAAGAATGAAAAATGTGGAAATTTTATTAATAAGACAATTTATGTAAATAAGTAAAAACATATCTAGCATTACAACTTTACAGTAATCATCACATTAATCATTAATTTTCTTTAAATACATATATACAGTAGAACCTCTATTATCCGTAGTAATCAAGGGGTGGGCTGAATGGTTAATTGAAAAAATAGGATAATCCGTACCATAAAAGATTTTCGTAAATTTAGTAAATAATACTTACACTTTCGTATTTTCCTTCATGATCTTGTATTTAACACACTAGATAGAGGATCAGAAGTTTACTAATTTAAGTCAGATTGTCAACAACGAGTTTTAAGGGGCAAGGAAATTCATTGTAATGGCTTATCATGGAAAGATAGGCATAGTGGAAGTCTCGTGTTGAAGATTTACATAATTTATATACTTATCCTTAATTTATATTAAATTGCACACCATTGTAACTCTTGTATTCCAACGTGAGATGAATCATAGTTTCTTTTTCCCAAACCATTTAATGATTTGCGCATTTTTCGATACTTAGCACAACACGATTTCTTTTCATATCCGTGAAAAATAATTCATATATAAGTTATAGAGTTTATGAAGTACAACTCAAACAGCAAACCATACTGTGTAAGAGTAAATGCTTGTAATAACACACTCTAGAAAAAACGTGCTAATATAATGTGTAGTACCTACTTCATATATTTCTGTAGCAAAAAAGAGAGAAAAGAAAGGAGGAGGCAAGAGAAAGACAGTCGGATAATCCATCAATCGGTTAATAGAGTGACGGATAATCAAGGTTCTACTGTAATGGCTTGGCTAGGCTTTAAGAGCACTTAGCATGCTTTGGCCCATTGTGCGCCCTATATATGCGATGATTGTTCCAAGTCTGGCAGGTGGCCTGAAAGACTTCTGTGAATCCGAAGCTGACAGGTGGGCCATCTTGTCTCGTCCCTGATAGAATCAGTCTCATTTCGCTGATGAGTAGCCTGCTAAGCCTCAGGGGCCAGAGCCCCAAGCCCTTCTTGATCAGCCAATGCTGACAGGTGGGCCATCCTGTCTCAGCCCCTGATCGAGCCAGGTCCCATCCAAACATGAGTAACCTGATAAGCCCCACATCCTTCCTGTATAGCATCAGAAACTCATACTACTCCCAAGACTTCACTCTAGCTTATTTTTCTATTGTAAATGATAGATAAAATGAGGGGGAGGTTGAATGTGTTGGTGGAATGATAGATGGAAACGTGAGTATCCCGAGAAAACCCTTCTGCAGTGTCTTTGTCCATCTTTGTCCAGCACAAATTCCATCATGATCTGGCTGGGATTCGCTTGACTGGAAGATTATCACAATAGTACTTGAGCCATAGATGCTGCCATATGTAATGGCATAAAGATATATTTCTTAGATTGAATTGTAATGGACGTATAGCACTAATATGAACTTTCCTACATACATCAAAAGACGTCCTTATACGCAGGGTCGGTCCAAACGAATTTCTTACACAGCCACTTGTAATAGTGGCGCCCCATGTCCCCATTTGGTTTTTCAAAGTCTCTTAAATATTGAACGATAAATAATCTATTATAATGATTATATTAAGTGATTTACCACATTTGAAAACTCCATCCAGCGGCATTCATGATGAAAGTTCAGTCCGTCATATGTATGAAATATGTTTTTAAATGCTCATATGGTATTACTTTTAAAACTTCATATTAACTTTTCATTAACACTAAAACGTCAAGAGCTTTTTTTTAAGAAGACACTTTCACCAGATTATCCTATATCCTTACACAGATTTTCCTCACCAGACTTTGCTTTCTGCGAAAGTATTAATCATTTGAGAGAGATCCAAGTTTTTGACAACTTCACTCTCAATAGAGATGCTAGTTAAAGCTGACAAACGATCCTGGTTCATTGTAGAGTGCGAATATGTTTTTATTAATCTTAACGTACTTAAGCTATACTTTCCACTTGCCACTTCAAATTCTAAGACATATGCAAGTGTTGGGGAAAACAGTTCCCTGTGTTGTGTTCGAAAATAAAATTCCAAGTTGAATGGGGTTTCTATGTTGTCATCATTCAAAACTGCCTGTAAATGTATTAATTTAGCTAGAGCTCGTGACCAGAATATTGTACGAAATGGAAATATAAAAATTGGAGATTTATCCTTCGAAGAGGTGGAAAAATTCAAATATCTTGGAGCAACAGTAACAAATATAAATGACACTCGGGAGGAAATTAAACGCAGAATAAATATGGGAAATGCGTGTTATTATTCGGTTGAGAAGCTCTTATCATCCAGTCTGCTGTCCAAAAATCTGAAAGTTAGAATTTATAAAACAGTTATATTACCAGTTCTTCTGTATGGTTGTGAAACTTGGACTCTCACTTTGAGAGAGGAACATAGGTTCAGGGTGTTTGAGAATAAGGTGCTTAGGAAAATATTTGGGGCTAAGCGGGATGAAGTTACAGGAGAATGGAGAAAGTTACACAACACAGAACTGCACACATTGTATTCTTCACCCGACATAATTAGAAACATTAAATCCAGACGTTTGAGATGGGCAGGGCATGTAGCACGTATGGGCGAATCCAGAAATGCATATAGAGTGTTAGTTGGGAGACCGGAGGGAAAAAGACCTTTAGGGAGGCCGAGACGTAGATGGGAGGATAATATTAAAATGGATTTGAGGGAGGTGGGGTATGATGATAGAGACTGGATTAATCTTGCACAGGATAGGGACCGCTGGCGGGCTTATGTGAGGGCGGCAATGAACCTTCGGGTTCCTTAAAAGCCATTTGTAAGTAAGTAAGTAAGTAAGAGCTCCTGACCGTTAACATCACTTTCTCCTGAAATCTGATCCAGAAGAATTTCGTGGAGGTTACGGCATTTTGATTTCAGAGACTGGAATCTGGTAATTTCTGCATGTTGTACAGGAATCCCAAACTTCACTGTCTGTATTCAGCTGCTTGAATCTTTGTTGCATGCAGGATAATTGTTTATTGTTAGTAAAATGACATGTACAAATATAGTCTTAATTAATTGTGTGAATTAATGAATAAAATACTGTGGTTTTGAAGAGGATTTCAGGTTCAAGAAGAACTTCATCTTTTGCTTCATAAAGAAATTGTCTCTTCTTTTTCTGGGTGGTTCTTTATGAAATACAGGATCAATGTCAAATGTTTCTGCTATTTATTTGGCCATTTTAATAGCTGTAGCATAATCAGAGTCATGATAATCTTCAGAAATTCTTCACATTTCTTCATTAGAGAAACGACAGCAAGTAAATCCATGTCCACTCTTTGCATGCTTTTACTCACAGTATTAATTTTGAACAAGACATCATACCAAATCACCAAAGAAACTATAAAATCCAAAGATGTGATATGTGATTCTAGGGATTTTGCTTCAGATGTTTTTGGGTCGTTCAATTCTTCTTGAATAGAAAGTAGTGCACTGCATATTTCTGCCAGCTGGTAGTGAACTGATTTTAAACTGTCTATCCTGCATTCCTACCTTGTTTCACAAATCTCTGTAGGAGTTAAGAATATGTCACTATCCTTAAGAATTTTCCAGCTTTTTATTGAACTACAGAATAGGACAAATAAACGTTGCAATACATCAGACAGATACATTCTTCACTGAAGATGAGACGGCATCACCAATAACTAAATTAAGTGAATAATACCCACAAGGATTGAAGAATGCCCTAGGGTACTTCTCTAGAATTCTATTTTGCACTCCTTTCTTCTTTCCAACCATGCTGGCATCATTATCATAACCTTGTCCTCTACAATTGTTCATATTAAGTTCAGAGTTTTCGATCTCTTCAAGAAGTGAAGTAGCTAACCCTTCTTCTGTTGAATCAAATCCTGGACAAAAAGAAAGAAAGAAAATGTTCCTTAACTTGAATGAGTTCTTCAGTTCAATCAATAAATCTTAAAGTGAATGACAACTGTTCTTGGCGACTAACATCAGGTGTACAGTCAAGTATCAGTGAAAAATATATCCTCTCTTAATCTTGTTGATGTAATTATGAATATTAAATCCAGACATTTGAGATGGACAGGGCATGTAGCACGTATGGACGAATCCAGAAATATATATAGAGTGTTAGTTGGGAGACCTGAGGAAAAAAGATCTTTAGGGAGGCTGAGACGTAGATGGGAGGATAATATTCAAATGGGTTTCAGGAAGGTGGGATATGATTGTAGAGACTGGATTAATCTTGCTCAGGATGGGTACCGATGTCGGGTTTATGTGAGGGCGGCAGTGAACCTACGGGTTCCTTAAAAGCCATAAGTAAGTAAGTAAGTAAGTAATCTTGTTAATGATTTCATTCTTTACTTGGGTTCCAAGAAGTTGTATAAGCTCATTTTGGACAGTCTTACCCAGATAATGGTTATGAATTTCTTTAGACTGGATCCTTCTGATGTGTTCTGCCATCACCAGTTCATATTTCCCAGATAGTTGTACAAGACCTAAAAAGTTGCCATAGTTTTTTTCAAATAGCTTGTCATCGCTTCCCCTGAATGCCAAATTATGCTGAGCTAAAAAAATATATATTTATTTCAACCAATCATTCTAAAGCCCTTCTCCAATGTTCTAACACTTTCTGTACTTGACTTTGAAGCTGACCATGATTACAAATATACTTTTCTGCATTACGCCATTTGCCAGAACATACAAAATGTTCACTTGCAGTTTTGTGCTGTTTTAAGCACTCACCGATGTGCTTCCAATTGTGGTAGAGAATTTCCAAATAGTTTGCAGCAAAAAAGTAAACTCTATTTTTTGTTTCAGAATATTGGAGCCTTTGGGGATGGCATGTTTCATTATTGGCTAGTTTTCTTGTGCAGTGGTACAAAGAAAATCTGAGGCTGTGAGTTGTTGATTTATTTCCGAGATTTTTCGGAGCATTGGAATGGAAACCGTGAATCAGGACCAACTTTTTTTGTAGTCCATGTGCGATGATCTGGTCTCGAATTTAAGGTGTGAGGTTTGGTCATAGACCTGTATAATTCAAATAATCTGTCTGAAAATCATCTGCTAGAAACACAGATGTTAGTAACATTTTTTTCAGTATTTTGTGCTGTAGCAGAGTTATTGGCATAATATTCTTGTTCACTAAGATGTGTTTTTGTATCATCATTGTCATTAAATGGCTCACTTTGTTTGCTATCACGTAAGAAATAACTAAACATGAGTTTAGCGTAATTTTCATATCAGCTAAAGCTTTCGCTTTCCACTTTCTGTTTTGTGTGCCAGACCGTTTGGAAGTCATTTTCTACTCAGATGTTAACACAAATTAACGAAACAAAATTAAAAATAAAAATCACATTCCACAGTTTACCACCAGTGTTGCCAACAATTGTTCATATAATCCCGCTAGATAGCTTTCGAAAATCCGCGGTTTTCTAACAAAAATCTCTAGATTTAATACGTATTTATTATTCAATTTTATTACTTACTTACTGGCTTTTAAGGAACCCGGAGGTTCATTGCCGCCCTCACATAAGCCTGCCATTGGTCCCTATCCTGAGCAAGATTAATCCAGTCTCTACCATCATTATTCAATTTTATAATAATAATAATAATAATAATAATAATAATAATAATAATAATAATAATAATAATAATAATAATAATAAAATAAGTGGTATAGCGCACAAGTTTAACTTTCGCAGATGCTGGTCAATGAAGCTTTAGTTTCGGCACAATGTAAGACATTCAATTTTATACGCATGCAATTAGTATTGATAAGAAACATGTAATTTAAAAATCACTCACTCAAATTAGCAGCTCCTCCGGATCATCTCCATCTGAACCTTCTAACGCAGGAATATAATACAGACGTGGACAAATTATTAGCAAAATTTAAGATTTTTATTATATATTTTTACAAAATATGATTCTTCAATTTAGACTACAGTTGACATTTTTGTGTATTTCCAAATTATTAGCAAAATTGAAGATTTGTATTGTATATTTTTCAAAATTTAACTCCTCAATTTGGACTACAGTTGATATTTTTGCATATTAACAAATTATTAGCAAAACTGAAGGTTTTTGTTTTATATTTTTACAAAATTCGATTCTTCAATTTGTACTACAGTTGACATTTTGGATATTTCGAAATTATTAGCAAAACTGAAGATTTTTGTTTTATATTTTTACAAAATTTGACTCTTCAATGCAGTTGACAATTTTGCTAATTTACAAATTATTAGCAAAATTGAAGACTTTTATTATATATTTTTAAAAAACTTGACTCTTCAATTTAAACTACAGTTGACATTTTTGCATATTTCTGTCTACTGTAATGATGGAAATATCCAAAATTGTCAAATGTAGTCTAAATTGAAAAGTCAAATTTTGTAAACAGAATTATCATAAAAATCGTCCATTTTGTTAATAATTTGTCCACGTCTGTACTGTGACTGTGAGGTCCCCGGGGTAGTAAGTTATTCCTGGCCTGTCCACTTTCATTTTTGTACGTAGTCAAGGTACCTATTTTCTCCAAAACCTCTGGTGGTACCTGATAATTCTTGCAACACTTGTTCACATGATCCAGACCTGCCTGTATTGTCAGAATTGCATCCATTAAGTCTGTCCCCATCCGTTTTCGTAGACTTCATGACATTCATCATACTAAAAAAATATTCTCTTCACTTGAGCAATAGACCAAGAAAACAATAAGATCAAGCAATTCTTGAAAAGAATTTATATTAGATGCGTCCCTGTAAATGGCTACTTAGCTCCAGAATTCAATTGTGTTTGTCTTTATGTTACACTTCACGTAGCCACTCTTTACGAAACTGTTGCTGATCTTGAGGCTCCACATCTCAATTATTTACGGATAAATAGCACAAGGAAAGGTTTAATGATATTGTGCCGGTATATTTATAAAACGAGTAATGGTTAACACTGTCACAGTACACGTGTTACACAAATAATATTCTTTAAGTAATTGAATTTAGTCTGTATGTAATTTCTAATATATTCTATTATTAAAGACTTTGTTGATCATGTGAAGTATTAATGCACGGCGACAGCAGATGTTCGATGTTTAATGTTTAATTAGAATGCCACGACACTTACATTTTTTTACTGTCCGATTGTTAGAATCGACCGGTATTAAACTTGCAAAAACAACAATAATGCTAATATGAGTATTTTCTTTTCAGAAACTTCAAAAATTAAAAACCGCTAGTATTCCCGCTAAGCGGGACAATATAATTTTACCCACGAGACAGTTATCCAAAAAAGCTAGATTTAGCGGGAAAACCGCTGAATTGGCAACACTGTTTACCACAATGTTACTGGAAGCATATACATCTGTACACTGAATATAGCATACTGAGTTCCATTCTCGCAGTAACTATAAAATCGCATTGCACATTGTTATGTCATTATGTAAACTGTTACTCATAGAATATTAAAATACATTGGAATTTCATTATTTTTTTAAATATTCATGTTGGCAAATTAACACTTTAAAGATATTCTAACATATTAAGTTATATTAATTAATTTTCTCATTGTAACACTTATTTTTTTTGTAAATTCTGTTTCAAATTAGGCATATATCGCTGCTTTGGTCGAATTTAAAAATACCTTTCAGACGATAATGAACCTTGCAACAGTCCCTATAGGAAGGATTTAGAAGAGTAACAAGATATTATTCATTATTGGACACTCAATGAGACGTAATGCAGAAGGTGCAATGGCAAGTATATGATGCAATTAATTTAGTTAGTTAAGTTTATTATTGCAAGCAAAAATTACATATATTAACAAAGATTTTACAATACTATTGCAATACTTGTATATGAATATTCGTCAAAATTCAAAATTGCTTATCAGCCCACATTCAAATACATATTACGAAATGTTGTATAAATAAAATTATAACTGGGTCACAGTAGAATAAGTAAGACACTTGAGATCGGGTGTGACCAATAATGAAACTGAATACAAGAAAAAAAAATAATGATCACAACTGTGATTAAACTGTTAACTGTAATTACATATAAGATTAAAAAAAAAAGGAAAAATCAAACAATGCATGTACATAAACATACTAAGTTAAGAATACGATATTGTTAAAGTGACAAAAAATAAAGAATAAGAATTTATAGGATAATTATAATTTTTAAAAACAGTTCAAACAGTTTTTTTTAATAATGTATTGTTTAATAATCGTGGGGCATTTTCACAAAACTCGTTATCTACAAAAACCTGTTTTCTGTTTTTTCAGGAGAACAGTTTTTTAAAATACACCTATATCATGATGAAACTTTTATCTGTAAAAAGTATAATATATTAGAATCTTAAAATGGAATTGGTAAACATATTTGAAACAAAATTGTGAATTTGCATTTTCCTAGAAAATATTAATAAATTTATTTAATTTTTACAAAACTCGTTATCTCCTTCTCTTAATATGAGGTTTATATCCATTTATCCAGTTTGTTCTATTATGTGTCATAATGATATTTATTTTAACACAAATACATTCCATTACACAATGAAGCTGAAAATTTCCGAAAATATTAAATTTCAAATTAATATCTTAACACTTTAGTCATGAAAAAGCATAAATATTTTTCCACAGTTCCTTGCACCAGCGATTCTCAGAATAATATATTATTCACACTATATTTTAAACATATTTTATTATTAGGTAATCCTATCCAACATTTTGGGAAAACAATCACAAAAAATAATAATGTATTTTCACAGGATAGCACAAACACTGATGTATGAAAGATATAGCTAGTATGGAGCTTCTTCCTGGTATTCTGCATCTAAGTTGTCATTGTCGTTCTGTGTAGAGTAAATGCAAGAAGAGCTTGCCACGGAAAGCTGCGCGAACTTTCGGAAATGTTCGGGTGCACTCAACCTCGCTTCGATTCGATTCGATTGGCAAACTGTCGTCAGTTCTCAGTCATCTGCTGGCTTGATGTTTCGAGTGAGATTTATCGCAGCGCGTGTAACGTAGCCTAAACCTAGTTGCAGAGTAACTAATAACATAACATTGTTGAAAATACAGAAGCACGAATTCTTTTACATATAAAATCACTGAATGAAATTACAAAGATGTTATAAGAAATATGTAATCGTGTAATAATTGATATTTGACATTGTAATAAAATACTAATAACTAATACTATGTGATTTTATTAAAATGTTCCGATAACTAGCGTGGTACTATGGTCGGTTTATTTTAATCTGTATATACTCCTTACGTTACGAGCCGAGCCTGTTTCGTTTTTCATACATGTATAAACGTTATAAATAATTCCCTAGTTTGACTGTGTAACGTTTCATTAGCACTTCCTAATTTAGATCTAACGGGGCGGGCATTGTTAAGTATATAGAATGTTATACAAAACTCTGTTATTTTACAAACACACTTTGAACTCTATAAAAATCCTGATATGAAGGATAAAACACAGAATATGTAACGCACACGCTGGCTTCTACCCGCTCTGCACAATACACTCCACGACACGAACAGCTCAAGACCGCGCTTTCAAATGCGTCCAATAATCAGCATTAGGTGATTCATAGCAGCCCTGTAACGAGCATGGCGGCACGAGGACTGAATATCGTTCTCTGCGCATCAGTCAAATGGGCAAGCTTTCTTTGCGCCTCCTTCTACATTCTTTGAACACATTCTGGTAAAACATCTTTGCTTCCTCTGGAGTTATGTCAAAATATTTCACCAACTTCTTTATATCAGTTCTTTTCTTTTGGCTGATGTGGTTCTTCATTTAAACCTCCAATGCTATATCCATATGTCTTAATGTTCTTACTCCTGTCTTCAGTATTTCCACCTTTATTGCATGTCCAGCATATGTTGGCAGGTATCTTGTCGGGAATAGTGTGCTACTCCACATTCTATTTCAAAATGTTTCTTTTAATCTGCTCTTCTTTCCTTTCATTCTCTCGTCTATCACCACGATTTTCTTTTGGAATCTGCCGTGATAACATATAATCTGTCCTTTGAAACACTCACGATACTCATATTTTACATCAGAGATAGGCATCGTGCCTCTCTTGAGAATTTGTGCCTCACTGACCTTCACAGAGCTTATCGCTCTGAGTGACATCATCTTCACAGTCCTCGTTCCTCCCTCACTTAGTTCCTAGGCATGGGCAAGTTCTATATCAGTTTCATAAGCAATATCAGTGGTGGCATAATGGCATTATCAAAGCAGTGTGTCCGCGTTAGAAAACGATTATTTCATGAGAAATGGGAGGAAGAGTTTTTTTGCTGTTTAGAAGGGGAGAACATACGATGTATGTTATGCTCGAAAATCCTATTAGGCATTAATAAATTTAATATACAACGACATTACTCCTTATGTCATAAAGAACAGGCTGAATTAGAAGGTAAGACAAATTAAATGTTATTTTTCGTACTATTCCGAAGAAAATTTATGATCTTAACATTTGCATAGTATACTAAATACAACATTATACCTTAAACACGCTGCATTAAAGGTACGAGGAATTAAATGTTGTCTGTACGTATTATTTCCAAAAGAAATTTATAAAAAAAAAAATATATCAAATGTGCGTAGAAAACGAAATATGATTTTCTGAAATTATTTTAGGTCGAGAAAGTGCAAATCTATTAAGTAATCTTGAGAAACGCCAGAATATTCAAGAAAATAAACGTAGACAACGTGATGGAATATTATTGGCTAGTTACGCAATTTCTCGCCTGTGATTTAAATCAATTCAGCTATGGAGAAACAGTAAAGAGGTTTATGATTAAAACTGCTGAATTAATTTGCCAATTGAATAAAAGTTTTCGAGTCTCTCACGTTAACCAGGCACGTTTCTAATAATTCGCCACTGACCGCCTTAGCGATTACGATAAGGTGACGCAGGTCACAGCAGTTTATATTTCCCACCCTACTCTGCAGTCTCCTCTCCTAGTAAACAAACTACGAGGGGGATCCAGGAAATAACGACCGTTTTGTTGTAATAATTAAAAAAATATATTTATTTGAAAAAACAAAGTCTGTTACATAACTGAAGCTTCCTTTACTTCTCTACATTATCACCACCTACATTTAAACATTTGTCGTATCTGTTCACTAGCTTTAGAATTCCCATGTTATACTCCTCTGCCGCCAGTTCATTAAGCCAGGTGTTCACTGTCTTCTTCAACTCTTCATCACTTCCAAAACGCGTACCATCCAGAAAGTCTTTCAGCTTAGTGAAAAGGTGAAAATCGCTAGGAGCAAGGTCTGGACTATAGGGCGGATGATCAAAGATTTCCCAACCGAATTGATCCAGCAATTCTCGAGTTGAACCAGCAGTGTGCGGGCGGGCACAGATTTTGTGGTAGCCAAGATGTTGCGACACAATTTCACCAAGCAAAGAACGAGAAATGTCAGGAAAGCCAATATGCAATTCGTCGATTGATGTGTGCCTGTCTTGCAAGATTCTGTCGTTCACTTTAGTCTTCAGGTCTTCTGTGATGAGTGATGGGCATCCGGGTCGAGTTTCATCGTGGAAATTTGTTCGCCCATTGTTGAACATTTCGCACCATTTTCTCACATTTCTTTCATTCATTACAGTATCACCATACACTTCTTTCAATTGCCGGTAAATTTCTGCAGGTTTCAAATGTCGGGCATTCAAAAATCGAATCACACTCCTCACCTCACAGTCGGCGGGATTATCAATCACGTCGTTCATTTTGAAGTAACACAAAATGCACAATGGCGACTTGTTGCAACCAGTACTCACAACATTATGAGAACACATGCTAAGGAAGCCAGTTGACCTTCAAACAAGGAAGGGGAGTCAGCTGCGCGGTGGGTATGCGCGAACGGTCGTTATTTCCTGGATCCCCCTCGTATTTCAAATTGAGTACCTCATGTAACCGAAAATTGTGCCCATGTATGTTTTACATGGTAGGAAATCGTCACAGAACTGTTTCTCTTCTTCTCCTCTTCAGTGGTAGTTCGCCTTGCAGGGTTTGCAACTGTCATTACTTGTTTAGAAACATATCCTGCTTCAACGTTGTATCATTGTTATAAAAATTTTGTCTAAAGTGTATCAAGTCATTTAAAGTTAAATCAGACGTGAATCAATGTTTATTGATCTTTTCTCCCTCCATGTCAAGACAGTAAACATAGTAGTATTACGTAAATCACCAGAATCAGCATACTTAGAATGTCTAGGCAGAATTTCTGGCTCACTTCTACGCCCTATTGGAACCCCTTGCACTGGTGACACACATTCACTCATTTTTCTTGAATATTATTTAACGTTGTTCTGCTGAGCAACAGTCTATAAATGTTGAGAAATGGTAAATGCATCCTGAAGCAATACAAACTGTTCTAACAATGAAAGACAATGGTACACAAAAGTATTATTTGACCAGGTGGCCACTAAGTGAAAAATTAATAATACTCCCTCTGTCCCATAATAATTGTCTGGTATGCCGAAATGGTATTACAGTAATTACAGACGGGGAAAACGAGAAGTGCACGCATGAGGAGAAGCGCAGTAGATCAGTGCACAAGGTTATGCAGAGCAATGACGTGATCTTATTGAGACAAGCAACACACACCACCTAGAAGATTACCGAAAGTGGGTATTGGTTTTCAACTCACCGGTGTGGCACTATATACAAACCAGTGTAGCAAAGCAAGCTGGAAATCGTTAGTAGAGCATACTCCTGCAGTGAGTACATGCGTTTAAACAGACATGGACATCCTGGGAACACAACTGGCGGTAGTGAGTGACAGGGGTAGCAAGAACCTTACAGACAGTGAACGGCAGGTGGTATAGAAGTTTTTGTTGAAAAACACTACGACTGACGTAGTGAAGAAAGGTGCCATAACAGGTGCGGCCGAGAAATGTCATGCCAGTAAAAGAACAGCACGCTGCATTTGGCAACGGGGGCGGCAGTCTTTGGAAAGTGGATCCATGCTCATCACCAAATTAATCCCAGCAATAAATGCAAAATGGCCTCCTGGACCGCACGCAGGGAGAATTCAGGTATCAGTTCAGCAGGACAATGCGCTTCCGCATATCGCTCCCAATGACCCCACCTGGATGGATGCTGCAGCAGCCAGTGGAATCACTTTGGAACTCGTGTGCCAACCATCAAACAGTCCGGATATGAATGTTTTAGATCTGGGGTACTTCCGGGCAATTCAGTCTCTCCAGCATCAGTCAGCTCCACAAACTATTGATGAGTTGATCGCCAGCATTGAAACAGCTTTCTCTCAGCTGACACGCGACAAGCACAACAACGTCTTCCTCACTTTGCAGTCCAATCTCATTGAAATAATGAAAGTCAATGACGGGAACAACAACAAGATTCCCCATATGCAAAGGAGCACCTGGACCACCTCAACATCCTGCCATCTCGCTTGGAGTGTCCTTGGAACATTTACGACGAAGCTATAGTAGCACTGCAGCAATAGGTCTGTGGTTCTAGGCAAACTGATAGAATGACAACCTTCCCGGTCTAACGGGCAGTTTTTTCGTCTTTACTCGTAGGAGATTGTTTTTCTTTGTTTCACTTCTTGGTCAATTTGTACTATTCCTGGAGTTAATGAAGTTGCATTCCTAGGAGTATTTATTTTCGGCTCAAAGACTAGCCAATTTGTACTGATCCTGGAGTCATAAAGTTGTACAAATAGTATTCATGTTCTTTTTTTGGCTCAATGATTGGCCAATTTATACAGATCCCGGACTAATAATTTTTATTCTTTTGCTAATTGAGTGACAATTTTGTACTGATTCTGGAGTAATATAGTTATAAAAGCGTACCGGACAATTATTATGGGACAGAGGGAGTATAACGTTTATTTAATGCCAACTCTTTTAGATAACAAGTTTTGTAAAAACTCGTCAACTGTAGATACCGAGTTTTGAAAAACTCTTGTATTTCAACTTCAATTTACTGATGTAATTACCAAGTTTAGCTTAATTCTGGTCGCACTATTGGATTCTCCTGACCCAAAAATATAAGAATACGTTAAAACCTCATAATCAAAAAAAAATGTAGATAATGAGTTTTGTGAAAACACCTCTCAATTTCAGTTCAGGATTCCTCTTTATAAAATCATTATACAGTCTTGGACCGTAATTAGAACTGTGCCTTAGACTTGCTTCAGTCTTACATTTTGGTTCAATAAGAGAGAACGAAATATTGTATCTTCTTGTGTTGTGGCCATGATCGGATGATATAAATTAAGCTTGATATTTATGATAGTAATTTACCACGAAAATCGTCTGTAGCTGCATTTAGATTGGCAACAGGCCATGATTGTTTGGCCAAACACCTGCATAGAATTGGAATATATCAGTCCCCTAACTGTCCATTGTGCAACTCAAACCAAGAAATGGATTCGGAACACCTCAAAATCTGTGCTTCAGTGGCTGGTCATGATAATATCTTTGAAAAATATTGGAGTGCAAGAGGTCAAATTACTTTATTGTCAAACGCCTGGCATTAGAAAACAACAACAACAAAAATAGTATACATATGAATTTGCTTGATATTCAAATTAATTGCGATATTTAATTTACTAGTGTGAAATAATTTAATAAAGGATCTCATCTACAAGAAATAATTTTTACTATATAAAATATCAGTGTTTCATGAAATGCATAATACGAATATGTTTTTTCGTTATTTTGGTGACCCCTTAAAGTTGGCGTCAGTATCCCGGGCCACTGCACAATGGGCCAGAATTCAAATCTAGCGGGGGAAAAATTAAATAAGTATGGAATATAATTTTAAATGATTCCAGTTTACTAAATAAAGATTTCTAAGAGCTTATGGAATAATAATAAGCCAGTATAAGTAATGAGCTATGAGGGCGAGTTTGAATAACTACCTTCATGGAGCCTACGAGGTACTTAATTATATCACTTGTTCTTTTCGTGAACTTATAGTTTCCAATATTCTCTAATAGGAGGAGTCATCGTCCTCCTTAACTTCTTTCCTCCTCCTCTTCCAGCTGCAGCTACTCTTCGTCCGCTTCATCATCCTTCCCTTTTGTCACACACACGTCTTCACTTGTACTACCCAAAGTATGGGGTTCCTTCAACATTTGTCGCACTGCAATGGAAAAGAAATTCTTCTTATTTTCTTAAAACAGATAAATACTTAATATGATAGAATCAGGGTTTATAAGAAGATGATTTAAGATACCCTACATTGTTTGAATTCGTGAAAATTTTCTTGAATAATCTTTACAGTATTTTCTAATGTTCTCATGTCTAGCTTCTTGGATATACCTATAGGTAACACTGTGCATTGTATTTACGTTTGGTGACGTTATCTATTAAAAACTGTAATGCTTTCTCTGGTGTATATGGTCTTGGTAAAGTTGGAGATTTATTATAGGCTACCTTATACTTTGATGTTCTTTTTGGAGTAATTTGTGTGACTTGTTATAGAATGTTGCATCTCTTTTCCCTGAACCCCGCAAAGACAATTGAGTAGCTAGAACTAATTCACTTTAAGAACGCTGATTTTTCAGAGACCATAGCCTGCATGTTTAATTCTTGTTTTCATGCCATTTTCTTCAAACAATTTTTGAGGTCTGCCTACTCCTGAAACAGATGGAATTAAATCCTTGGACGTTTGGCGAGTTTTTATTTATTGTAGAATTCTTTCGGGAAATGAGATATCCTTTTTTTTTTTTTTTTAATTGGGGACACATGAATTAAAGTGAAATTTTAATGGCAAGCAGAGTAATTATCTCATGCCTCCATGTTAAGTTTTGTACCAATGCACTTTATTTGAACCAGGTACTCAGCTTTGAAGCCATTAGCACTGTGAATTTACAGTGTATTTAATTCCCCTGTTAAAGCTTCAGGTTTTACTAAAATATTGACAATAATTTATTAATGGAGAGAAGAAAGAAGAGTCTGGAGTAATTGGCCAGGCATGTGGAAAAAGTAGAGGGAAGAGAGGAGGAGGTCCTTGGTCCATTGATTTCACTAACCATTCCGAATCTTTACGCAAAAACCTGTCCTTTTTTCTGGAGCACTGTTTCAAGCATTTTTCTACATTACTTCTAAATGTGCGCACAACTTTTTCCACACATCGTATAATATCCTTGCAACAATGTTGTATTTCTAATTTTGTCACTACAAAATCAGTGAGAGTTTGAGTAGACCCTTTTTTAGTAGTCAACACCTCGTATAAGTCCATCTGAGTCACAGTGGACTGGATGTGGAGATGATCTACCCCTGGAAAAAAAAAAAACAAGCAAACTCAAGCAAATCTTAACTTTTGTAATAAACTGTAAGGATTGCTTTATAATCTGATGTAGATTTTAAGGTGACACCTGGTGCAACATTTTTTACATCTCTAATTTAAAATGAAGTAAAGACATAATTCCGCAATATTTTAAAACTATGTTTAACACATCCATGGTAATATTTCACATATACAATTAAAGTATGAATAATGAAAATAGGAAGTACGAACCTTTTGTTAAAACTTCCATCACAGAAAGACACTTTTCTCCACATCAACAACACACAGATCACCCTCACATCACTACCACCATAATCCATCTGGCGCTCGGGTTCTTACACTTAGCGACTTTTAGCATTTCGCTAGGTATAAATTGATGGCATACAGATTTATGAAGATCAGTTTTAGTACTACGAGACTATATAGCGAGAAAACGATATTTAAAACATTTAAAAATTCAATATTTTCCTACTAGATTTGAATTCTGGCCCACTTTTTTTTTTTTTTTTTTTTTTTTTTTTTTCACATTCAGCAATTTATTGATAAAGTTCCAAAACAAATATGTTTTCTGCCTTTTCGTATTTTAGTGTAAATTCAAATAATAATGCACAAATATTGTTCATGTCCAGCTGTCAAAACAATTGGGCACAGAGACATTAGTGTAGATGTTAGGAAGTCAGAGGTTGTGGAAAAGTGCATGTTATTCACTTAAAAAAGATTTTGATGTTCTGTGTTTCTTGTAGATATTTGCATTGTATTGTCCAAGACACTTGATGAATGGATTTTCACTTGAATTTGCACTGTTATAAAACTTCTTAACTTATTCACGTAATGAGTCTTTCAGAAATGTCATGTCCAAATCAAAGTGTATTTGTGCATTTGTTGTGTACCAGTCTGAATAATGTATTATTCGGAGCACTTTATTTTGAACAATTTGAAGAGGGTGAAAGACTGTTTTTGGAATATAACACCAGGCTGGGGCAACATAAGTTAGGATCGGTAAAATCAGCATTTTGTAGAGCATAACTTTTCTTCTTAGACTGAGAACAGGAGATTTGAACAGGGGGTAAAGATGAGATATTCTAAGAGAGCTCTTAGTTGTTACAAATTTTATGTGCTTGTGCCATAACAATTTGTTATCAAGAGTAATACCAAGATATTTCACATGGTCACCGTATTGAATTTCTTGATTGCATATTTTTATTTTGTCACGAGGTCTTTTTAAACACTTGGAGAAAATTATTGACTGATATTTTTCTGGATTTAAAGAAATACGCCATTCTTTAAGCCATTCTTCTAATATGTGGTACAGTCATTAAGTTCTAAGACTTGACGCCTGGAGGGTAGGCTCCCACAAGAATCTGGATGCACGTTTGCCAACATTGGGATAGCTGCTGGAAGCACCGTTGAAAGATGTTGGCAGGAAGGTCCCGTATGGCTTCTCTTGTGGCAGTCATGACCTCTTCGGAAGAATGAAATCTACGCCCACGTAGGGTTGCTTTCATGCGAGGAAAGAGAAAAAAAATCGCATGGTGCGAGATCAGGTGAGTACGGAGGGTGTGGAAGAACTGTCACCTGTTGTCTTGCAAGTTCCTCTTGGACAAGGACAGAGCGATGTGCAGGGGCGTTGTCATGTAGCAACAGCCAGTTCTTTGTACGCCATAGCTCAGGTCGCTTACGGCGAATTGAATCTCGTAAATGGCCAAGGATCTCTTTGTAGTGGGTTTTGTTCACAGTTGCACCTTCTGGGATGAATTCCATGTGAACAATTCCATTTGAATCAAAAAACAGTTCAAGCATCACCTTGTCTTTTGACTGTCTTGTCGTGGTGATATCGGCATTTTCCAGGTGGCGGATTGTCGTTTCAGTTGCGGATCGTAAAGGAAACACCAAGTTTCGTCTCCAGTTATTATCCGGTTGAGAAACGTCGGATTATCGTCAGCACTACTGATGAGGTCACCACAAATCGTCATGTGATCATCACATTGGTCTTGCGACAGGATTCGTGGCACACTGTGCTGGGTAACACGAGACATGTTCAGTTCATCAGACAGAATTTTGTAGCAAGTACCATGGCTGACCCCTACTGTTGCTGCGATATCGTCTACCGATTGGGAGCGGTTAGCACGCACCAACGTTGCAACTTCTTGGATCTTGCGTTCAGTTCGAATTGTTTGTGGCTGACCAGTACGCACATCATCTTCCAAACTGTCTCTTCCTTGCAAAAAACGTCAGTGCCACCTAAACACAACACTGCAACTCACTGCGTCCTCACTGTAAACTTGCTGCATCATTTGAAACGTTTCGGCAGCAGTTTTGCCTAATTTCTGGCAGAACTTGATGTTTGTCCGTTGCTCAAACTGTGACATCTCGGGTTCCGACATGCGCATTCAAATCACCGTCACAACAAAGACCATAGTTCTGCTTACACTCAACTATCTCTTGTTGGGTCGAGAGACTAACTGACAAGGTATCATACCATGGCGCCACCTATGCGCTATAGTGCACCACAATGCCACTATGCGCTCAATATTAGAACTTAATGACTGTACCACGTAGAAGTACATGGTTTTGAACTGCAGAGACAGCATATAGAGGACTGAATTTAACACTATATATAACTGTGTCATCAGCGTACAGGAGTGTTTTAGTTTTGAGAATAGCCGGAATATCTGAAGTGTAGAGACAGTACAATATAGGACCAAGTACAGAGCCTTGTGGAACTCCAGCTTCTGCTATATAAGTGGAAGATAGTTGGCCATCTATGAGGACTTGAAAATATCTCTTTTCTAAGTAGCTAGCTAGAAGGTGAGTTAATGAGCGAGGCAGAAATTTATTAAGTTCATACAGCAGACCTAAATGCCAAACTTTATCAAATGCCTTAGAAACGTCAAAAAAGATGGCTGCTGTGTAGAATTTGTTGTTAAAGCCTTTGGTTATGTCTTCTACGAGAGAGAGAGACTACATTATGAGTTACTGATCTTCCTTTCTGAAAAGCTATTTGCCAATGAGGAATAATCTGGCCCATTGTGCACAGCCTGCCTGGCCCGCTCCTTGGGCTGGCCCTGCTTACACGTAACCAAATCATCTAAACGTGAATGCAATGTCATTGTTGGACACATGTTCAAACTACATGTAATGTAGAATCGCGTTGTGCAGACATTTTAATGTAAAAGCACATTTATTGCATGTCAGTTTCTCATGCTTGAAATGGAAAAGTCTTTGAAGCAAGTTTTTTTTCACACATGAAAATGGATTTTTTGTCCAAAGCTCTGAACTAAGATCTTCTGTAATATAGCCCCAAAAGTATGTAATCAAATATTGTCAGTGCTCCCGTATGTCAGCACCACTTCAGGTTTGAGATGAATATCAGTTTCTTCGACAAAGCTTTCAAGATAAGGGAACACTGACTTCTGGTATTTCATGATTTCCTTTGCTGCTCGTTCAATTATTTTTAGCTTGTGAGCCATAAACAATGTTTAGTTGGCATTGAGGTACCTTGTTCAGGTCACTGAGAAATAACAAATTTATTATCATCTGGTCCAACAAGTACAGTGTAATAAATGAATCATTCTGCTGAAGGTGTCAGCAAGATAGGCCCATCTACACGGCCACATTTCATCATATAAACAACCTTTAAAGCAAAAGAACAAAAACAAATAAACTTAATTTTTCAGTTCAGACATTCTAGATCAGTGGTTTCCAAAGTGTGCTCAGCGGACCCCTGGGGATCCGCCAATACTTACCAGGGGATCCGCTGTTGGCAATATATATTATAAAATAAATAACATATAATACTAATAATTTACAATTCATGTTGAGGAATAGTCAGCTAAGCCCCTTGTTAATAACAATATAATTAATTATTTATTCCGTCTTATGACTTGAGCATTGATTATATAAAACAAGACACTTACGTTTTACATCTTATTTAGTCTTAATACTAACGTTTTCACCCTTGTAGGGCATCTTCAGGTACGAGATATAACAGATATCCATCTAAAATGAATTACAAAACTTTGCTTTACATTTGGAAATGACATAAATAGAGTGAAATATAACATAGTGACAATACTAGTCATCCAAAACAACATTAAAAAAAGATCGTCAAATATTAAAAACAAAATTAAAACGACGTAAGCTTGCATAGCTATGAAGTAATACTGAATACGCATTGTTGGCACACAAAGTAGATCTCAATATATTGGTGTCCTAAATATATTGTACTGTTGCCAATAACTTGTTGAAAGTGAATAGAGAAGCATACAGAGAGTAGTAATCAATTACTAAATGTAGAGTCGTAAAAGCTAATATGAACTGGCTAATTTCGATGGAGCGAGTAAAATTCTTGTTAAGTGCTCTGTGCTGTCCTCTAAAATCATGCGAAAATTCAAATCATCACCGTACACAGGTTTTCTGAAATGTTGAAATGAAGGGATGTATTTGTTGTACATGTAATCAGTTTAATTGAATAAACTGCATCCCGGTGACCAAATATTTTCCAATTTTCATATAATCAATGCTCAAGCCATAAGACGGAATAAATAATTATATTGTTATTATATAATACTAGGCCTACCGTTTTTCTCCACGCAATTGTACAGTACTGTATGAGACTGTTCTTGTGAAAGTTAGTATATCGGCAAGGGTAGATGACCAGATCTCACCCTTGCATAAGCTGGCCTTAGAGCTGCGTAAAAAGCGCGACTTTCTTTTTTCAGTTAAGGTAGTCAATTCTATTGAAAATTAGTGTCTGATTGACGAGGGTGGCGAGTTATTAGTTCTTATCTGCTTGGTGTGTGTGAATGTTTGTAGTTTTTTCTCTCTGGACCAATAGTGTAAGAATAAGTTTTTGTATATGTGCTCGGAGGCTTATACAGTATCTTAATCTATACTAATAATAAATCTGTAAGCGAAATTTTTCTGGTAATTTTCGATTTTCCAAAAATAATTGGTGTTAACATGTATAATTAATCATCCTGAAACCGAAAATCGTTTTTTTGAAATTTTTGTTTGTCTGTCTGTCTGGATGTTTGTTACCTTTTCACGCGATAATGGCTGAACGAATTTCGATGAAAATTGGAACATAAATTAAGTTTGTTGTACCTTAGATTTTAGGCTATATCACATTCAAAATACTTTATTTAAAAGGGGGGTTATAAGGTGGCCTGAATTAAATAAACCGAAATATCTCGCTTATTATTGATTTTTGTGAAAAATGTTACATAACAAAAGTTTCTTTAAAAATGATTTCCGATAAGTTTTATTCCAGGCAAAATTTTGATAGGACTGATATTTAAGTTTGTCTGTCTGTCTGGATGTTTGTTACCTTTTCACGCGATAATGGCTGAACAGATTTCGATGAAAATTGGAACATAAATTAAATTCGTTATAACTTAGATTTTAGGCTATATGGCATTCAAAATACTTTATTTGAAAGGGGGGTTATAAGGGGGCCTGAATTAAATAAATCGAAATATCTCGCTTTTTATTGATTTTTGTGATAAATGTTACATAACAAAAAGTTTCTTTAAATATTATTTCCGATACGTTTTATTCCAGGCAAAATTTTGATAGGACTGATATTTAAGGATATACAAGAGTTTTAAAATAACAATACAATACATTTTCAACGCTGCCTCAGATTATAGCGTCATTGTTCCGTAATTCCTATGTGCAAAATATAACATTTTTCAGTAGGAAGAAAAAACAGATTTATTCATTCTATGGCAGTTGTACATAGGAGATCGTGAATTCTTACATTTTCGAAAGAAAGAAATATAATTACATATAGGAGATTGTATTATTTGCTGTATAACTATTTAAGTTATTTAATAGAGCAAAAATCTAAAAATCGACATGTCACAAAGGAGTTATTGCAGGAATGACATCGATGGCTATAATGAAATTAAAACAAATGACTCCGTCTATTTAAGGCGGCCTTGACGTTTATCAATATTAATATACAGAGAATATTAAATTTGTCTGTTTGTATGAAGTAATCTCAGAAGCTAATTTGGATAATTCCTTCACTATTTGAAATTTGTAGTTTCTCTAGATGGATGTAATACTACATATAAGGAATGAGGTAAGCTGAAAATAGATCTTTACGCACAGAAAAATTATCTTCGTACACAATCCACTCTATTAATTTGGAGTGATTTATTAAAGATGCATTCAAGACTAATTTAGAAAAATGTTAAACCGATTATCGTTGCATCAAAAACGGATGTTCTCTGAACCAAATGATCATATTTTAATTATTTGCATGTAATAACAAATAAGAAATATGTTAAAGAAATTATCATTGCACCAAATGAGTGGTCTCTGGACCAAAATGATCGCATTTTAATTATTTATATACAATTTAAATTAAGTAACATATTAAACTATTTATCCTTCTATCAAATACGAATGTTCCCTGGGGCAGATGTCCTATTTTAATTATGTAATTGCTTTATATTTATTTCTAACAAGTGCAGCTGAGCGCATGGGTACGGCTAGTAGTAAAATAAATTTGATTGACAATGTTATGTAGTCAGCAATAAATTTTGACGCATATTTTTAAAAAGAAACGAATTTCGTCCATTGTGCATGTGTTCTGCGTCTGCTACTTTTATTGTGAAGTCAGTTTTTACTCATTCAGTATGAGGTATTTGTGTTAAACTGCGTGTAAATAACCACATGTCTTTGATTCCGAACATAATAATATTAATTTAATATTGCGAATAACTATAATTTTCATATTATACAGTGTTGTTTAGTGGATCGGGGCTAATAGAGACAATAAAAATGACAGTTCTACAAATTCAGAAACCTGTCGATCACCTTGTCATGTATCGCACCCCAGTGCTGCTAATTTAAAAACGGCAACTAAAAAACGAAAATATGATTTGCTCTTGAATTTACGTGTACGGGGAATAAAATTGCTCTGGATGCCCTTTCTGTGCTATGTAACAAAGTGTTAAGTAACAGTTTTTTATTGCCTGCAAAACTATGTAGACATTTGGAAACAGACCACTCCCAATGTAAGAACAAGGATATACTGCCCGTGTCTCACGTCCTGAGCCGAGAGTTCGCTAGTACTTATAACCACGCCTCTTAGGTCTGCTCGGACCGTCACAGTGGCTGCAGCGTGCGGCACGGCAGCATATTACATGTGCTGAAAACATTATCCTATGCCATTGCAGGATCTTTACTGGTTATAATACTGGAGACTCTAATCGTGGTTACCACAATCGCTATTATCTCTGATGGTGATTTCCTAAAATGATCTAAAAAGGATTATTGGTTTATCAACTTTAAGACAATTACGTTTAATAATAAGCATGTATTAACTCATGCATTATTTAAGGCATTATTATTTATGTGTGCTGGTATAGTAATTAAGTACACACTAGACCACTCTTCGTTCAGTCTGGACAATTGCTGAATTACCATAGAGCAGCATTTCTCAAAGTATGTTCTGAGGTTTCGTGAGCCCTATATGATTTTAAATTTTATTTTGTACTTTTTTACTTGGTTATTTAATGACATTATATCAACTACTAGGTTATTTTGCATCGATGGGATTGATGATAGCAAAATTGTATTTAGCGAGATGAGGCCAGGGATTCGCCAAAGATTACCTAACATTCACCTTACAGTTAGGGAAAACCTCGGAATCAGCCCAAACGGGAATCGAACCCGCGCCCGAGCGCAACTCTGGATCAAAGGCAAGCTCCTTTGCCGACTGGATTACTCCGGTGGCTATTTTATACTTAGTGGATACTATACAAATATATAAATGTCACGAAAATATGAATCAATAATAACATGGAACCACAGATGATGATGATAATGATGATGATGATGATGATGAAGATAATAATAATAATAATAATAATAATAATAATAATATGTTTAATGAACATCTAAAACGGAAAATACCCATAATACTTATTACTTTCATCACTGGATTCTCTGCGTATGTGTATGAGACTACAACTTTCCGCCATAAAACCAGATTGCAGGCTTAAAAAGCAAATAAATTCGTCCCACTGAACAGAATTATTGAGATACAAGCTTTCACTTGTCTGTTAATTATTAAATACTAATAAAATATTATATTACAAGGATTCCGCAGTTACACTTTAGATTAAAAGGGGTTTCACGGTGGAAAAAGTTTGAGAAACACTGCCATAGAGGAAAGAGTTTACAGATGTGTACACATGACAATCGTAATCGCGATTAGGTCGATAATCTGGAGTGGAGACTGTAGTCTACCACTGGTATTAGTGTTTAGTTACAGGAATTGATGAGTAGGACATAATTTGTTTTGTGAGGGGACAGCCTATACATTCGCTTGTCCATAGCTGATCTTGCTTCATAGCTGACGACAGCAATCCTGAAGAGGCCGTTGTGTTGAACATAGGGTAGTAGGCACATGCAGTACCCAGGACCTCCCACTCTCCCCCTCTGTGTCTCGCTCTGCAAAGAAAGAGCTCAGGAAGTGAGGCACGGGCAGTACATTTCTTTCAACGTAAACTTGAAGGGTTAAAACGATGCCAGAATATGTTGGTGAAAAGTGCGAAAACCGACAATGAGACGTCATGGCGGGTGAGTTGTGTGACAGGGAAAGAACACCATTCTTCACATTAGCTATTTGAAGGTAATTTTTTTATAATTATGCATGTAAATACAGAAAAAAAAATACACGCAGTTTATAAATACTACTGCATGTTTATGAACTCATGGCTAATATTGTAATTAATGTTGTTGTGGACATATTGTCGATGTTAAATACGTACAGAATATAAATATGCAGGCATATTAAATTTATATCTATATTAATCTAGTGATTAATTTAATTTAATTTAATTTGAGGATCCGTGAATCTTTTTTAGAGTTGAAAGGGATCCACAATAAAAAAAGTTTGGGAACCACTGTTCTAGATCATGAAAGCCATCTGACTTTAGTGTAAAACAACAATTGAATGGCTGCCCAGAACAAGGTTATAACCGGCAAATACGAAATTCTTAAGAAATGGGGAAAAACATATTGTACTGTACGGGCTATTCCAAATGAAATAGATCAGTAAAAAACCTCGCATTTTTTTAATACTCTAATTTTTTCCCTATTTATACAATGTGCTGAGGAGAGTGCATTTTAAAAAATATACTATCGAAAGTCAAACGGTTTTCGTATTATTGAGCGACAAATTTAGCATATTTTATAAAAACAAGCCTCTTTCAGCACTCAGAACTCTGGAACTATTTACTGCAGAACATTGAACAGGAGCTCATTTTGAAGCTGACACTTAGTAGGTTATGATAAGAAGTAATACTTATTTTTATTTTATACAGGGAGAGAAATAATCTGATTTTACTTACTTTTAGGCTTTTTGCCCATTTGTAAAAATGTAAAAAATATTGAGAAAAAACCTTGCATTATTAAGAGGGATTCGGCATTGTTTGCTTAGTGGCTCGGCATTAAGTTTCGAGGGTATTAAATAAATTATTTTCACATGCCTAGACTTGAACGGTGCAGTACCGCACGCACTGGCCGAGAGCTGAAGATAAGCGAGCGTTGGGCGTCATTTTACTCCTGTGTTTATGAAAACTTGTGATAAAGCTAGCCCAGCCATGACTGCTAGACGACACATCACGTGTTTGTCTCCTGGCCTTGCTTGTCTCGACTACCTACAGTCAGCTGGTTAGTTCACGCACGTACTATTTATTTTCTTTATTTGATATTTTCAATACTTTCTTATCAATGGTGCACCAGTAAAAAAAATGTGTTTATCAATGCGGAATCTAACCATGTATTTTTAAAATATTTTTTCGTGGGCAAAGGCGTCTTAATGAAGAAAAATAAAAATTTCTCCATTTCCATAAAAAGTAAGAAAAACTGTTTACATGTTAGTATAAACTTTAATTTCTCAGCATCAAAATAAACCATGATTTTGATGATTGAGTGAAAGGGTTTCGGAGCCACAACAGTTTAAAGTTGCTAATTTTATGAAAATACGATAAATTTAAATATTTTTAATTTAAGCACTATGAAGTTCTGATGCCTCAAACTTTGCACAAAGCATTGTATCACAGTTGTCAACGGACAGAAAAAGTTTCATTGTATTTAAAAATTGCAAGGTCAATTTTCTGTATATTTCGGTCGATTTGAGATGGAATAGCCGGTACATACTTTTAATTTTTTAGAGCAAAGTTGACAATCAGACATGTCCTGATTTTAATATGAGTACAAGCATTACACACAGCGCATCATTAACAACCATTATCCAGGAAAAAGTCAACTTCTGAGAAACGAGGGTTACAACCTTGTTCTGGGCGGCAGTTCAATTGTTCGCATTCAACTCCCATTTCTCGGCATGACACAGAAAACAAAGTTTTTGATTTTAGAAATTTAAGGTGGTTGCAACTTGGTTGAATGTTGTTTTTGGTCCTGCAGAGTACATTCTGCCAACTGAAGCCTCTCTATGAAGGCAGCAATGAGCTATTCTTACCTTATGGACCACCACAAGTACTCCACTATGCTTTCCAACCATTCATTATACATACATCATCTTACACCCCTGCCCCACTGAAGTGTATTTTCTTTCAGAAAATCGCCTGGCTTCTTCAAATTTCCTTTGAAGTAGTCAATCTTCACAAAACAGAAATTCTTCAACTATTGTTGTGACATCTATATATCGCACACAATGTATTGTCTGTTCCATGTTTGTTATATCTGTGGTTTCATCTATTTCAAGAACAAAATGATTATTGGTTTTTATACTGTTTGAGAAGGTCACTGCATGTAACTGGCTTCATATTATATGGCTTATCTTTTTATCCAACGCCTTGCAAGCTGGTAATATGAATGAATCCTTCCCCTTTTTACTATAACCAAAGTGGCTTTGTATGATTCTTCAGGATGTTTATCATTTTTGCAGAAAACAAACTAATTTTCACTTTTCTGTGCTCTGTATTGAAATGGCTTATCAATAAGAAAGGCTTCATTCAGTGCTGAAACAAAGTCTCGCCAACATGATACACTGAGGTATTGAATTTGACTCACTTTTGGCACAGATGAACCCAGAAAACACTTAAAATGAATAGTATTTTTGATTTTTTTTTTTTACTTGATGATATGCCCCAGTAGATGTTGTTTGTGTTAAGTTACCATCATTCACAGGCGGTGGTATAGCTCAGTGCAGGGCTGGGCAAAATACTGACATCCAAGTATTTCAAATACAAATACAAAATACTTCAAAGAATAGTATTTGAAATACAAATACAAAATACTTTTAAAAAATTAACCAAAATACATTTGTATTTCAAATATTCGATACAATATATAAAGAAATAAGAATATTACCGAAAATCTAAAATATTATATTAACATTAAAATTATTTTTATCTCGAAGTTTTATATAAACACTGTAACTGAACTTTCTTCCTTTTCCCAGTCAACAATGAAATTGTGCTACATATGAATAATTACTGCTCCCTATCAAAAAAACCAGTTTCTCAAAAAGTTCATGAGATAAGGATCCCCTTGCTGGTGAATGAATAATTCCTGCAAAACAAAACAGTCTTTCTACAGGCGCAGAGGAACATAAACTTGTATTATACTTTATAAAAGCTTGTTTCACTGTTGGGTAATTCTCTACAGAGCACATGGTTGTCCCTTTGCCATTGAAGAATTGTATGGGCTCATACTGCGCAGTAGACAAGTTCTTTTCTTTTTGCTTTTCAAAGTCTGTTGTACTTGAGTTGAAAACATAAAAATTGTTTTCATTGTCTTCATCGTCTGAACTGACCAAAGGTGTAGGGAGAACTGCTCAGCTGATTTCACACACATATTCTGTATCCTCTTATTATCATTTGGTGAGGCAGTGTCAGGTAGCTATCTCATCTTAAATGATGGGTGGAAACAAGCTGCCAGAATAGCTCAATTTGCTTCTAGGGTCAGATCAAACATTGCTTTAAATCTTGAAAGCGAACTCATTAGGATTGGAGTTACTTGGAATAGATGGCGTATATTACTTACTTACTTACAAATGGCTTTTAAGGAACCCGAAGGTTCATTGCCGCCCTCACATAAGCCCACCAGCGGTCCCTATCCTGTGCAAGATTAATCCAGTCTCTATCATCATACCCCACCTCCCTCAAATCCATTTTAATATTATCCTCCCATCTACGTCTCGGCCTCCCTAGAGGTCTTTTTCCCTCTGGTCTCCCAACTAACACTCTATATGCATTTCTGGATTCGCTCATACGTGCTACATGCCCTGCCCATCTCAAATGTCTGGATTTTAAGTTCCTAATTATGTCAGGTGAAGAATACAATGCGTGCAGTTCTGTGTTGTGTAACTTTCTCCATTCTCCTGTAACTTCATCCCACTTAGCCCCAAATATTTTCCTAAGCACCTTATTCTCAAACACCCTTAACCTATGTTCCTCTCTCAGAGTGAGAGTCCAAGTTTCACAGCCATATAGAAGAACTGGGGTGTATATTACTAGATAACATAATATGTAATCTGTTTTTGAGGGAAATTAATGTGGATAGAAGTTGGCCATAATAGCACGTCTTCTCATTTTGCATTAAATCAAGGGCTATGGCAATGGGTTTCAGAACTGCACACTATTCTTCTCAAACTCAATATCTTTGAAGTTTGGCAATCCCAGTTTTGCACATAAATATCATGTTTGAATTGCAATATTTGAGAGATTGAGCCATAAAGAGAATTCCATCGAGTTGGGCAAGGAAACTTTAATGAATATTTCAAGACATCTGATCTAATTTCTGAGGATTTGTGTCTCCTAGACGCATTCCATAATGCTGAACACTTAGCTTGATGCTGTTGGAGATTTCTTTATGGCATTAAGGAAATCAGTTGTGGCAAGAAAACTAAGCGTATGGCTAGCACATATGAAGTAGGTAGGCAAATAAGACAAAAGTTTATTCTTCAAATCCAAATCCAAAACTTGAAGGACAAGAAGAAGAAGAAAGTATTTTGAGTATTTGAAATACAAAATACATCAATTTTATGTATTTAAATACAAAATACTTTCTAAAATCCTTACAAGTTACAAAATACAAATGTATTTCAAATACATATTTCAGATACATGATGTATTTCAAATTCTGCCCAGCCCTGGCTCGGTGGTAAAGTATTCGACTATGTAGATCAACAATTCCCTGGTTCAAACCTTGGTGCCTCCAAATTTTGTATAATTATATTTAATTCTTAATTGTTTCATGTAGTTATCAGTAAAATAGTTGTTGAAGCAGTTTATTTAATTTGTGGACATTTGTTAACCAAAAACAGTCATTTTTAAAAATAGACCTGGCATAGTTACTTGTCGCACACTATCATATAATAGTCAATTTTTAATATGTTATAATTATCTTAGACAATAGATATCACTTGCACTCATTAAAACTGTGTTGAAGTGACTAAACAGGTGCACACTAGTGTGAAGACAACATCTATCGTAGGATATACTATGTATTAAGAGACATGCTCTGCTGGTCTCTTCGCTTAGTACCTTACAATAATTCAAGAACATCGTGAGCTGCTGCCAGGAAGTCAAAAGGAGGATAGCAATGGCAAAGGAAGCTTTTAATAGAAAATGAAGCATCTTCTGTGGGTCTCTGGAAAAAGAACTAAGAAAGAGACTAGTGAAGTGCTTTGTGTGGAGTATAGCATTGTATGGAGCAGAAATATGGACATTACGACGAAGTGAAGGGAAGCAAATAGAAACATTTGAAATGTAGATATGGAGAAGAATGGAACGTGTGAAGTGGACATAATAAGAAATGAAGCTGTGTTGGAAAGAGTGAGTGAAGAAAGAATGATGCTGAAACTGATCAGGAAGAGGAAAATGAATTGGCTGGGTCACTGGTTGAGAAGAAACTGCCTACTGAAGGATGCACTGGAAGGAATGGTGAACGAGAGAAGAGTTCTGGGCAGAAGAAGTTATCAGATGATAGACGACATTAAGATATATGGATCATATGCGGAGACTAAGAAGAAAGCAGAAAATATGAAAGATTGGAGGATGCTGGGTTTGCAGTGAAAGAGCTGCCATTAGGCACAACACTGTGTATGTGTAGGTATATGTATCTTCACTTGAAGAGCTCTGATTGCAACTGACTCGAAATAATGTCTCTTGCTAAAAGATCGAATCATTTTGGTGTGCAGCAAAGTTGTCTTAAGATAGTAATCGTGTATCGCATTTATCATACAATACAAATCGTATCATACTGATGTGCAGCCTACCATAGGAATAACTGTCTAAAAAGGATATATTTTTGTAGCTTACCTTCAGTGAAAGGAGCATCTTCTGCGGATGTCTGGAAAAAGAACTAAGAAAGAGACTAATGAAGTACTTTGTGTGGAGTGTAGCATTGTATGGGGCAGAAACGTGGACATTACGACGAAGTGAAGTGAAGCGACTAGAAGCATTTGAAATGTGGATATGGAGAAAAATGGAGCATGTGAATTGGACAGACAGAATAAGAAACAAAGCTGCGTTGGAAAGAGTGGGTGAAGAAAGAATAATGCTGAAACTGATCAAGAAGAGGAAAAGGAATTGGCTGGGTCACTGGCTGAGAAGAAACTGCCTAATGAAGGATGTACAGGAAGAAATGGTGAACGGGAGAAGAATTCGGAGCAGAAGAAGTTATAAAAAATAATAGACGACATTAAGATATATGAATCATATACGGAGACTAAGAGGAAGGCAAAAAATAGGAAAGACTGGAGAATGCTGGGTTTGCAGTGAAAGATCTGCCCTTGGGCAGAATGTTATGAATGAATGAGTGAATGAATAAAATGAATGAGTGAATGAATAATCCTTCAATTGTCTGCACTCCTAAAACTGCAGCTATTTGAGAAATTAGTGATACATTTGGAATCTCACTGTGAACTGCTAATGCCTTTTATCACCTATAAATAACGATTTTGTAAAAATCGAAATAATATTTATTTTTTTGCAGCATACTGTATGAACTACTATTTCATGTGCATTTGTACAATATTAATAACAGACATATAGTTCATCATCATTTTCATTATGGTCTTAAGTCATTTCTCTATATTTTGAGGGGGCATCCAAGACAACTATTCTCATTAAAAAAGTGTTTAAGATTGCCATTGGATGTCGTGTACGAGAAATTCTATGAACATTAATTACAGTTGAATCATACAGCATAAATGAAGTACGATATCTAATTTTTTTATTAAATAAAAATGCCTTCAGAAAACGAAACTTTGTCGTCTTATATGGGCACAAAAGAAATGATGTAATTTATATTTTTAATGATAATTAAAGAAAATAAAAAAATAAGGGGAAATATTATTCACACCATGATGAAAGAGCTGAATTGTTGTGAAACGCAAACATGCGTGATGAGGAATCATTGTGTCATGAAATTGAATTATCTTACATAGGCTACAGACCAAAGTAAGATTTGTTAAGGTGTTTTGGGGAGATTTCTATCAAAACTATCACCATTTCTGTTTATTATACACTGCTTATCCCAGCCAAGGATTCCTCCCCACTTCATTTTCTTATGAATATGTGAATAATTGTATTATACCTGGTTGAACATATTCAGTAGCTAATTTTTTGTAGAACTACCAATTTTAAATATTTACATACCTGTTATACGTTTTTGCACAATATAAGAAATCAGTTATTTATGTTTTGGTGAGATAGTTTCTGCATTTTGAGAGGTGTTTAATTTTTAAGATTTATATATGAAGACTACAGAGGAAAAATCTGGTAAGTCACGTTTTACTGTTTTTACAGTAGAGCAAGTTGAACGTTTCGAGACCCATTATATTCCGTTGTCTTTGGGTTATCATTCTTCAAATTTTCTTGGACCAATGAGGTTGTTATTCTATGTAGTTAAACTACACAAATTTACACTACATGAACTACTACATGACATCTAAAACAGAAAATTGGTAATTTTGGACTTATCACGTTTCTCCCTTTGCTCTTCATATGTATTATGTACCGTAGCACCATATCTTTTTCTCTTGTGTAGTATTACGATAAACTTTTTTTGTAAGAATCTGAAATACAGTTGTGTGAGTATATAAGGTGTGTGAGAGAAGTAATGGGTGCGTCATCCTTCCCTTCCCTGGAAAAATAAATTGCACAATGATACAGGATAAAATAAATTAACTTTTAAAAGGTAATGCTTTTGTTTCAGAAACTTATGTATGCGGTAATTTGAAAATATACTGAGGTGCAAAAAAACTGCTCACTTCAAAATATGAATGAAAATAACATTTGAAGCTAAATTACAATATTACAATAACAAGAGCATTGTCGTAGTTTAAGAAGAACAACTTTAAGAATGTTTTGGCGCATAACAAAGAACAAAGTACAGTGATGTAGAGAAAATGTATGAGTTTGAAAAGTTGTAAGCACAGTTCCCAGAATTAAGATTCATACGTAAGTTTGTTTATCCTCACTTTCTCCTCTTCTTCTCACAAAAAACGAACCTTCAACATCTGGTTTGTTCCTAGACATCACCATAACAAAAGTTGACAACAAACACACCTTCAAAACATACAGAAAACCAACCACCACCACCACACACATACACAACACATCTAATCACCCCACACAACACAAACATGCTGCATTCAGGACAATGGTACACAGATTACTCAACATACCCATGAGCCAACAACACTACAATGAAGAAGTGAATACAATCAAATACATAGTACAAGAAAATGGTTACAACCCAAACATAATAGACAACATCATAAGGAAGACAAAACAAAAACTCAACAAACACAAAAACACACAAAACACAACACAAACACAAGAACACAAGAAATACATCACACTAACATACGAAAACAAAAACACACACAAGATCGCATCCTCATTCAGAAAACAGAAATACAACATAGCATACAGAACAGAAAAAAACACTACAAAGACATCTCAACACACAAACAACACAAACAAATAAATACAACCACACAGGCATATACAAACTCACATGCAATAGTTGCGACAGTTTCTACATTGGACAGAAAGGTAGATCATTCCAAACTCGATACAAAGAATACATTAAAGCAATAACCAGAGGACACAATACATCTACATATGCCGAACACATAACTAATGCTAACCACACATGCAATAACATAAATACAGACATGGAAATCCTACACATACAACCCAAAAACCAAAAACTCAACATGCTAGAATAATATGAAATATACAGACACACTAAAACACACCCTAATCAAATTCTCAACGCACAGATCAATTTCAGAACACACACACTATTTGACACAACTCTTCATCACACGAACGCACCCACACAACAGGCAGCGAAGTTGAGATAGCGCCAAGATCTAGTAGGTCTGAGGATGGTGTCAAGTAGCACCGAAACAGCTGTAAGCCACACATGCTTACATAATTAACACGAGTAAGATCGCCATTTAATCAATTATCTGGTTTGTCCTCCTCTAGTTCTAATTACAGCCTCTATTCTTTCAGGCATACTTCTTATGACGCTGGCGAAGTTTTCTTGTCCAAAATTGTTCCATTCCTCTAGAAGTGCTACTTGAAGATCGTGTAAGGTCTCTGGAGCTGGCACTCGACTTTGGATATGTTGGCCTAACTTATGCCATATGTGTTCAGTGGGATTTAAATCAGGACTCCACGCTGGCCACTCTAATTTGGCAATTCCCACTTCCTCGAGGTAAGCGGTTACCCTTAGCGCAGTGTGCAGGCGAGCGTTGTCAGGCACCAGTCGAAATTCATCTCCAATGAAACGTGCGTAAGGCACGACATGCTCGGAAAGGATCTCTTCAATGTAGTGGTCAGCATTTAGGTTTCCATTCCTCACAAAAGCCAACTGTGTTCGACCTTCCATGGAGATACCAGCCCATACCGTTGTAGAGCCTCCATTGAATGTTGTTCTATTGGAGAAAGCGCACACTGCATAATGCTTTTCAACTCATCTCCAGACTCTCTCCCTGCCATCTGGTGATCTCAGGGAGAATCTGGACTCATCGGAGAACAGTACTCTCCCCCATTTCACCATTGTCCATTCTGCATGTTCTTGGGCAAATTGAAGCCAGGCTGCTCGATGATCTGGGGTCAATGCTGGAGCTGTTGCAGGTCGGCATGACTTTTAGAGTTACTTCCCGAAGACGTCTGTGAATGGTCCACACACTTAAGTTGACCCCGATTGCATTCTGGACCCAATTTCGGACTTGTGCCGCCGTTGTATGACGGTATCTCAGAATCTGCAGCACTATAAATCGATCGTCATGGGCAGTAGTTCTGCATTTTGACCAGATCCATGCTTCCTAGAGTAACTTTGTGTTTCTCTGAACCTTTATATGACATCCTTAACTGTTAAGTATGGCACACCTCTGGCAACAGCAGCTTATTGCAAACTGTGACCATCGTCAATTAGTGCTTCTGCTCTTAACGGCATTCTGGCAAATGAATTCATTGTCGAGTTTACAAAACATATATTCGTCAACAATGGTTTTTTTTTTCATTTTTTAAGTAGGTTATTTTACGATGCTGTATCAACATCTTAGATTATTTAGCGTCTGAGTTAGATAAAGGTGATAATGCCGGTGAAATGAGTCTGGGGTCCAACACCGAAAGTTACTCAGCATTTGCTCAAATTTGGTTGAGGGAAAACCCCGGAAAAAACCTCAACCAGGTAACTTGCCCCGACCGGGATTCGAACTTGGGCCACCTGGTTTTGCGGCCAGACGCGCTAACCATTACTCCACAGGTGTGGACGTCAATGATGTTTCTCTCAGAAAAACATAATAGAAGGAATAAAACAATGAAAACATATCGATATATCGGTATGGCAAAGATTATGATCAAGAAAGTGAGTGGCTTTTAAGACCCCTCAGATAAATTGTAACTAATCCATGTACATTTCCTCTAAAAGAACTTCAAAAGCTCTAATTCATGTACCAAAATGTCCTTAAATGTAATGTTATTTCACTACAACAATGCTTTTTTTACTGTAATGTAGCAATTGAGTCTGAAATGTTATTTTTTTTACAATATTTTCAAGTGAGCGGTTTTTTTTTCTTTTTTTCATCATCTCAGTGTATTTCCAGATATAGATAAGTTAAGTCTTAAATAAATCTCCACAATTTGACATATTATATATATTTCCATGAAATTCAGTAGTTACTGTGTGAAATATATAGAGAAAATATTTACAACCTAGACGGAAGTGTGATTATATATTATGGAATTATATTCAAAATGCAGTGCTGTAAATTTTAAACTACTAGACTTGAATGTAAATTGGAAGATTTTTAACTGAATGGTACATTTTAATGTTATTCCACATAGATAATATTGAGCATGTTCAGGATTGTGGATTGTAGATCTTTCCTGTGAAATTCGAAGTTGCATTATTTTCTTAATTTTACAAAGCTGTGAAATATTATTTTTACTATAATTATAAATATTAAATGTTGACTTTGTGAAACTATTTTATTGTAAGTTAAGGTTATTTTTTTATTGTGACTTATGACAATTTATATCGCTTGTTGTTAATGGTCTGAGACAAGAGTCTTTTCAGGAATTTGAAAATGTGCTTTGCCTTTAATATAGAAGAAATGATCTCTATTCATGTGTAAGTTTATTTTATGCATGTGTAAGTTGATATTATGATTATGGATATTGAATGGTGTTACATTAACGATCTTTTTTAAGCCAGTTTCGTTAATTAATAGCAAATAGGATATTATTAATGTTGTCTTCAGATATTATCAGTGCTGTCTTTTGAAGAAAAGTTACTAGTTTTTCATTTTATATTCCAGTGTTCATTTTTTTTACTCCCAATAATGGAAAAGGCGTTTACACGAAAGGAAATATGCTGTGGCACCTTCTTAATTTCCGTGGCTTAGACATGAAAATTTCCATGCTCTGTTTCTCTTACAGTTTTTTTTTTTTTTTTTTAGTATTGGTTTTGTACCTTCCTATTCCTAGCACTTTTGTCTGTAGTCCCTTTATCTCCTAACCAAAAGACGGCTCTGGAAATTAAATTTAATTCGTTCCTTTACTCAAAACTGGAACAATGCTGTTGGCTTTCTGTGCATGTTCATAATATGAACATATATAATATTATTATGTATAAATTGCTTTTGATTGCTGTTACTTATTAACATGTAATAATGTAATTTTATTATTTTGGATTTATGTTTTTGCTACTACCATTTTCAATTTTGACAGTTATTATATTGTGTATGGTACTTGATATTACAAGATTATTAATCATAATATCTACGTGAGTAACAATTTATATGCACAGTCAAATGTATTTACTTTATAATTAATTATTCAAACCATCGATTGATTCCTGATTAATGAAAAGGTTGTGTTCAGCTCGTACTTAGCATGTGTATATATATATATATATATATATATATATATATATAGGATGTTTCAGAATAACTATTCCCAATTTTCAGATGTGATAAAGGGCATGTAATGAAACATCTTTTCGTTATAAAGTGGTGTCCAGAAATGCTTCTGTATCAAGATACAAGAATATAGAGGAGGGTTTCAAAGAATTTCAACGTGAAATTAACTTGTTTATTTAATTTTGATGAGTATATAATAAATTATTAAAATATTATGAGACAGGGTTGTAGTTCATCTCCTCTATTATTTATAATATACATGAATCACATTATTAAGGAATGGAGATTGAAACCACATTGAAGTATACCAATAAGTCGTTTGTCCCAAATAGATACCTTATTATTTGCTGATGATATTGTGTTTATGGCAACTTCAGAAGATAATTTACAACGTTTGGTTTACAACTTTAATCAAATGGCTGAAAGTTTCAATATGAAAATTTCAACTGACAGATCTAAAGTGATGGCTTTTTTAGGAAAGGAACCAGTCCATAGCAAAATATGCATCAATAATAAGATCATCGAACAAGTCAAAAAGTTTAGTTATCTCGGTTACCAAATTTCATATGAAGAAGAAAAGGATTTGAATGAGAAAATTATTAAATTCAACAGAGCAATGGGGATAATTAATCAGATATTCAAACCACCTTAGTACAGAAACACACGCACACCAGAATTTATAAAACACTGGCCAGACCTATACTCTGTTTTGGTAGTGAAGCTTGGACGATTCGTAATATTGATTCACAAAGATTAACGGCGGCAGAAATGAGATTTATGCGTCGTACAGCGGGATACACGAGAATAGATGACATTATAAAAGAACTGCAGATTGAATCGATTACGGAATACCTACAGAAATACAGACAAAACTGGAGATCACACGTCATCAGAATGCCTCGTTCTAGAATTCCACGCCAAATTTTAAATTACCATCCTGTGGGCAAGAGATCCTTGGACAGACCGTTAAAGCATTGGCAAGAGACCGTAATGGGCCACTAGGCCCAATGCATGCAAGGATAATGATGATGATTATGAAAGTTGTGTTAAAAAATTAGTATAAAAACTCTTCAAAGTTATGGCCTCATTATTACTGTCATAAGCTGCTCCATATGCCATGTGCATATCCAATAATTCAACATTCCCTCGAAGAAGGTTGTATATCACATTTTTTGACAGTGTTGAGTTTCTGGTGGTATAAGGTTGTACATGAAAGAACTGACAATTTTTTCTATTTTCTTTAAAAATCATACAAATGTGATATACAACTTTATTTGAGGGAGGTCTTCATTTGTAAACTGATACATTTTTTATGATTGAAAATTTATAAACAGGTTTGACAGAAGTTATGTGTGACAAAGAAACATTAGAAAAGTTCCCTGGGTGTCTATTGTCTGCAGATTTATATGAATGTGAATGTGCCTGGTTATTAATTAATCAATCTTCATAAAATACAATATATCAGGACTGTAGCTGGTCAGAAACCTGAACACATGTTTCAATGTCACATTGTCGACATGTAATACCATCAGCGAGGTCAACCAGAAAGCACTAATGGCCGAGTGCACCATTCTTGATCAAAACTTCACTGCAGTAAAGTTCACACTTCAACCCGTTCAATCTCAGTATCCGGTGCATCAATCGCGATAAAAGTTAAACATGGTAGTTTACTGGGGTAAAACTTAACAGCTCGTGATGTATTTATTTATTTATTTATTCTGGTGTAGTTAAGGCCATCAGGCCTTCTCTTCCACAACACCAGGAATACAAATACAATAACAGAAATAAAAAGGAAAAAAAAAAACACTATAAACGAAGTAAAGTCACACAAAAATATACACAGGTTGCAGTCACACAAACTTTAAATGAGTGATTAAGTATAATTAATTGTATCCTAATTAACTAACATAAACAAGAAACTTGCGATTTTAATCTGGAGTAAAAAAAAAAAAAACACAAATCAACACTTCTAGCAATATCTAAAAAGCATTAAACAAGACAAAATTTTCCAATTTAATTTTGAATTGTGATAAAGTCCGGCAGTCCCTGACATCATTAGGTAGCGAATTCCAGAGACGAGGTATTTCTACAGTGTAGGAGGATGAGTATAGAGACGTTCTATGATGAGAGATAGAAAGAAGTGCTTGATGTCGGTTTCGAAGAGTTGTAAGAAATTGAAAGCGCGATAAGAGATAATTCGGAGTAGAAGTATGCATGATTCTAAATAGAAGAGACAGTGAATGTATTGTTCTTCGTTCCTTCAGACGCACCCATGAAAGTAACTGGAGGGAAGGTGTTATATGGTCAAATTTACGAGTATTGCAGATGAATCGTATGCACACATTATGAACACGTTGTAGTCTCTCAGCTAAGAGTGAACTTACATTAGTTAGTAAGGAATCGCAATAATGTAGTGATTATGTAGAGTTTATCAGGGTCAAGTTCCAACAAAATGGTGGCGCAATTCGATGTTCTTGATGTAATAGAAGACGAAATGATGTACCTGGATTATTTAAACAGAAACCAATGTCAAATTGGCATTATTGAGGAAATACAAGGAAAGTTTTTGTCTGTCCAAAGAACCATGTGGTAGTTAGTGAAGAAGTGACTGGAAGATTGGAATTTCTTAATAATCGAAATAATCCCGTCTCACCTATGAGCAGAGTGATGGGTGATATTTGTAATATTCATCGTACTACGACACTATGCATTAATCGTGTCGAACATTATTGCGTCTTTCTGCCCACATTATACTACTGGGTTCAAAAAGTTCCCGGAATTTTACTACCATTTTTCGTATTGATATATAACAAGGGATATTATACATTTGTTTTGTTGGTAACATTCATGATGTCATTTCCTTAAAGTTTGTTGATAATGGCGATTGTTGGTTTTGAGTTGTAGGCAATTGTTTATCATAGTGTTTTGTTTGTTCGTCGCATTTTGTAATTATGTCCACAGAGCAACGTACAAACATCAAGTTCTGTGTTTTGTTACACAAAACTCCTGCAGAGACATTAAGATTGTTGGAAGAAGCATATGGCGAAGTAGCAATGAAAAAAACTCAAGTGCATGCCTGGCATAAACGCTTTTCTGGTGGCCGCGATAGCATCAAAGATGACGTACGCAGCGGCCGACCAACAACTGCAACAAATTAAGCAATCGCTCAGCGTGTGCGTAATGTTGTGAGGGACGACCGACGTAAAACCATAAAAGAGATAGCAGCAGAGGTCGGAATATCAGTCGGAAGTGTACACAATGTTCTTCACAAGCATCACAACAGGCATTACGTGTCTCAGAAGTTAGTTCCGAAAATGTTGTCGGCAGAACAGAAAGAAACAAGAATGACTCTTGCTGGGGACATGATCAGTATGGCTGATGAAGATGGTGATTTCTTAAACAAAATTATTGCTGGTGATGAAACTTGGTGCTACTTGTACGACCCAGTCCCTAAACGACAGTCATCTGAGTGGAAATCGAAAACATCTCCTCGGAAGCAAAAATTTCCTAGAGCCACTTCCAAAGGCAAAGTTATGTTGGAAGTTTTCTTCGACTCTCAGGGTCTCATCCACCATGAGTTCATTCCACAAGGTCGTACTGTAACGAAAGAATTGTACGTAGAAATCCTCCGTCGCCTCCGGGACGCAGTGAGAAGGAAACGTCCAGAAAAGTGGGTAGAAAACAACTGGTTCCTTATGCATGACAATGCACCTGCTCATCGCGCAATTATTGTAAAGAATTTTCTTGCCAGGCACAACATAACTGCTTTGGATCACCTACCATACTCTCCTGATCTCTCACCACCTGATTACTTTCTGTTTCCCCGTCTGAAAAGTCATCTGAAAGGACGGAGATTCAATGCTGAAGAGGTTATCGCAAACGCGACGAGAGCACTAAGACGGGTTTTACAAAATGGCTTCCAGGCCTGCTTCCAGGAACTCTACACGCGTTGGCAAAAGTGTGTTGTTGCGGAAGGCAACTATTTTGAAGGGAATGCTGTAGAATAGTGTTTAAGGTACGTTGTTTCTATGATACTAGCAAATTCCGGGAACTTTTTGAACCTAGTATGTATTTCATTTCCTTAAAGGGCAGAACTACAATCTGTAATGGATGGCTTCCATTAAATAAATGAATTTCCAGGTGTTGTGGGAATGGTACACTGTACTTACATCAGAATTCAGTCTCTCAGAGTAGGCAATGCAGAACACTACAGCAACAGAAAATCGTATTTTTCTATCAACTGTATACAGAAATGTGAAGGACCATCACGACTGATGTAAGTTAGCAGAATAAATATATCATATCATAATAGTGAACGGAGTATAGCTCAACGTAGTTATTAAGAACTGCCTAGTTGCCTAATATACATTCGTTTGCCAATGAACTGAGATGTTAGTTTTCAAAATAAAATGAATTCTGGAGAAAAAAAATGAACTTCAAAATTTTCCATGGTAACGGGAATAGCTGAAACACAATATATTAAATTAAAAATTAAAATGCAATAAATTTATTAAAGACAGCCATGAGCGATAATAAGGTCAATAAAGAGTTTTGACTTCTAAAGTATGATCTTGATACGGAGCATTTCCAGACACTACTTTATTAAGGAAAAAATGTTAAATTACATGTCCTCAGTCACATCTGAAAATTAGGAATAGTTATTCTGAAACACCTTGTATACACTGTATTATTAATGCACAACTGTTTACTGAATTCTGTTATGACCTCAAACTGTTTCAAAGTTTTACTGTATATATTATGGATTTACCGTTTAATTATGAGAACATTGCCCAAAAAGAAATTAATATAATTTAGCATTTCTTATACATCAGATTATTGTGTTTAAATGAAGTGCATTAAACACATAATTCATACTAACGGAAATTTTTTTTTGTTTCAGCTAATTCTATAAGTAAAATAATCCTCTGAATGCAGGGTAGCTTATGCTTCCTGATTTCATTAAATCTTTATGAATGTTGTAAAATGTTAACATTACACATGTAATAGACACCACATTTGCAAAAACAACAAGAACAATAATAATAATAATACAGTGAAACTTCCTTTAACGGTCACTTCCCAATAGCGGACTCCTCTCAATAGCGGACATTTTAAAATTCTCCTGCAAAATAACATTGGCCCTTATGATAAAATTCTTCCAAATAGCGGACATTCTCAATAACGGACATGGACACTAAAATGTATCTCCCAACAACAATTAAAACTTCCAAATAACGGACAGAGGAAAGAAGAAAAAGAGGATTGTAAATTAAACAGAATTCTAACGGAATTCTTTGCAACAATGCATTTGAACGTTCTTATACTTTATTGAAGGTAAGCAACAAAGTTGTTAGTTGTGATACTATACGTGAGCAGTCCGTACTTTCTTAGTTTGTCAAGTTGAGTGTTCGGAAGTACAGTCACATTAAAAATGTCACAAAAACGTAAACGTTCCTCACTAAAAGAGAAAGTGGATATTGTAAAGCATAGTGAGAAGGAGAAATTAAGTGTTCGTGAGCTGGCCACAAAGTTTAATGTGGGAAAAACTCAGGTTAGTGAAATTTTGAAAAACAAGGATGTTATTTTAAAATCATACACTGAGAATGCAAATGAGAACATAAAAAGAGCTTTTCCTAAAACTGAGGGGCTTGCCATTGACAATTTAACATACGAATGGTTCTGTCGTGCTAGAGCAAACAAGATGCCTTCATTAGGGATTTCTCTCTGGATGAATACTGTAAACAATCTCACTGTCTATTGTACTATACTGTAAAATATAGTGTTGAATATGTATGAGAAATTTTAATATACTGTATACAGTACAGCCCAGTTACTTTATGGCGACAGCTCGTCGACGCGAGAGAGGAGAAGGTTCGGCTGTGGGAGGGAGACTGATCCGAGCCGGAACGAATGGAGGGAGGGAAATACAGTCACATCAGAAATGAAGTTTCACGTTGCAGCGTCTGCATAATTTTGAGCTCCTGTGACTGTGTTCACTTCATACTCCAGAACAATAGTCACTAATAAACACTAATGTGGAAATACAATGAGCAGCAATAGAATCACTATATTTAACAGTTAATCACAAATTAACAATGAAATATACTCATGCGGAAATATCGGTAATGTTCATCAGTGCTTCACTGTTACCTTTCCCATCATCATCATCATCATCATCATCATCATCATCATCATCATCATCATCCATGTAAAAGATGGAGCGGCCTTCTTCCCTGTACTTTATTTTCCTCAAATACTGCAAACTTTTGGCCCTAATGCAGTGATGCTCCACCAGAATCTAGCGATTATTTTGTGTTTTTTTTCTAATGAAATCCTAATTTCATAATAACTTTCCTCAAAGTCGAGATACCTCCCTGAAAGTCGATAGTCTTTCAATTTCAATAATATATTTTTTTTAAGTGTGGGCCGCTGTTCTGTGAAATATAGAATTCGTGCTATGGTTTATCTTATGACAGCTTCATTAAAGTTGTCCACAGTTGATTTTGGCGCCGATTATCAATGTCTTTAGTCTCCCTTATTATTTGGCTAACACAGCTCTCAGACAGCGGTAAACTCTGCTACAAGTTTTCCAACATTTGTTACGTTTTTTCTTCCGACGCTATCTTCATAAAGCGCTACACGTTGCTCACGACTTCTCGCGACTGCGAATGCAATACCCGACCTTTCAGTTTGCTTCTAACAGGCAGCATTTTCACAAACAGAAAATAGCAGTGAATCTAGACAATAAATACTACACACTAAACAATACAAAACAGAAGAACTACAATTATTTAAGTAACTAAATGCAATGTACGTAACAAACACACTAAATTGCAATATACAAGACAGTGGTGGTGTAGTATGTCCTTAGCGCGACTGTACGCCCACACTAACGCTCCCGAGATGTGACTGCTAAGGCAGCCAGGGGAAGACTAAAATGAACACCCCTTCGAACAAGCAGTGAACTCGCCCAAACCACTGCGTCGCCAGGCCAGAGCTGTCACCATGAAGTAACTGGCCTGTACATACTAACGATTTTCTAAATAGCGGACACTTCTCAATAACGGACATTTAATTTTTCCCCGGCGGTGTCCGCTATTGAGAAGTTTCACTGTAATAATAATAATAATAATAATAATAATAATAATAATAATAATAATAATTGTTATTCTATTTGTTTTTGCACAGATGTTGTAAAAAGTCATTACATAATTTGTTTTGTTTTATATCTCAGTACATCTAATTAAGTTTAACTGAGTCAATGTAATATTTTTTTAGTCAGATACTGTGAGTTTTGTATAAATCTATTGAGAAACAATTATTGAGTTTCAAATTGTGAAAAATTCATTGTCTAAAGTCGAATATTTTATACTTCGATGTATTTTTATAAAATCTTTTGTGTGTGTGTCTGTGTGATAGTTGCTAGTAATGTTAATATTATACCAGTAGTCGACATTTACATGACTTATCAAACATTTGACTGTGCAATTTATATTAAATGAAATTAAGTATTACGACTCACATATAGATCATTGTTGACTGTGATAGTTATGAACTTCCATAGCAGTGATCTCAGTGGTTTATTATATACACATATTCTCAAAACTGTGTTGGAAGAAAGTCTGCATATGCAGGGTTCATCTTCTCAGGGTGTCTTGTGACCATTGCTCCGATCTCAAATGATACTCAGATATAATATGTTGTATAGATTAAAGCATGTAGAATACTTAACTGTAAAAACGATATTGACACAACATTTTTCTGTATTTCATATGAAACAATAATAATTTGTTCTTTCTACAGTTTCTGAATTAGTATTATTTCAAACTGAAATCTTATCTCATCAGTAGAACCCGGATTGTCATGTATTTACATATTGCATTCCTTTACATGTAGACTACTGTACTGAAAATCACAAATTTCGGCGATTTGTAGTTCTGATATGGTTATAGTTGAGTTTCGTTTTACATATTTTTAGTAATATTATATATATTTTACGTATTATGTAAAGAACATAACATTTTTGTACTTACCTAGGCAATTCTTGAATTTTTATTTATTTATTTATTTATTTTTGGTTAAATTCGTTTTATTTTTCATATATACTTGGAGATAAATCTTAACGTCCCTGTCCCATAATACCCTCTGGAGATCCGCCTTTTGTTCTCACTATAGTACACAATGCTGGTAAAGAGGGAGGGCCCGGAACTGATGTTATGTTTTGTTCATAACTATAGAAAATACTTCAATTTCTAAAGTTGGCTTAAAAGAATAGTACTTTTAAAAATAAAAATATACATAAAACTGGGAATTCTAGTTTTTCTGCAAAAGCAGTAGTTCGGAGTGCCTCAACTCTATATATCTAGACTAATGCTATCTCAGAATCTGGGACGGTCAGGTGCACCTGTCATTTAACTTTATTACAAATTAAAAGTAGTCTATTAGTGAGGGATTTGAGTCAGGTATCAGGTAAGTCAAAATACCATTATGTGTGCGACACAAAAATCAATCAATCTTCCTAATGTATTCAGCTGTTTGCTTACAACATAAATTCCACTATAATCCACTGTAGTCTTTTCAGTTTTTGTTTTTCATGAGAAATGAGGAATATTTTGATTGGTGTTCATTACACCGTTCTGCATTTCAAAACTTATTTTCTGTTGTTTTCAATCTGATAGGCGATTCTAAACAGATTTTTTGTGCTGAATTCGAAAATAATCTCCATTTTCCCCCATCACATCAGGGTTTCAGACAATTCATGAATAACTAGAAATAAAATTATAGCTTTGTGAAACGTCATAAAAATTATTTTCAACAAGAATTTTGTGAGAAAAGCTGGGCCACAATTTGTTGTTTGCCACTAATTAATCATTAATTAATAATTATAAGCACTTTCATAATCTTACCTCAATATTGCACTTCAGATTTTCTCCTCTTTGACCTCCTCGCATGTTGTTCATAGCAGTCCCTTTTTAACATCCAGCAATAGTCCGCAATGTTTCCATTATGAAGCAAAACACCTTTAAGACTTTTCTGAGAAGAATCTATGAAGAACCTCCACTCATTGGAATTATAGTTTATGTTATAAAATTTTAAGACGGCAAGGATGTCTTGGCAATACACTAAATTTTCTTCTTCAGCAAAAAAGGGACAAGTTCCTTCTCACGATGTCTGTACCATGAAAAATATGTATCCTCAGCCAATACTTTATTTTCTTTTAACATAGAACCTAATAGTTCTGCTGACTCTTAGGCAAATTTAAATCCCTCACTAAATCATTAAGCTCATTTTGATTAAAACATCTATCATCGTCATTATTGTCTGGTTCATAAGTATGATCCACTGGAGATTCAGTTTCATTGCTACTGGATGGAGATGGCAATGTATCTGATTCAGGGTATACTGGAACGGGAATATCAGGACCATTAGGTACGGGCCGAATGGCAGAGGGAATGTTAGGATATAGAATATCTTTCTTGTTTTTAGCAGTATATCCAGCTACCTTAACTACACAAAAATAACAATCATCTCCATGATTTGTAGGTTCCCTCCAAATCATAGGGATACCAAAGTACAATGATTTCCCTTTTACATTTTTCCAACTCCTCAACTCTTCAACACAACTATGACACATTTTATGGGGGCACCAGGATTTGTCCTGGCCTCCTAACTTAATGCCAAACTATTAAAAGTAAGTATTCTTTACAAAAGCTGTTGTATTCTGTCTCTGTTTTACCAACGTTTATGACCCACATATATAGCAAAACAAATTTGGATCATTTACACAACCATGTTTCGACATTTCTATGAAACAACACTATTAAGTTGTACTCTTGCAGAAAAATGAGAACTCACACACTTCACTTTTACACGACAACCAACAACACAAAACTGAACCTCTAATTTTAAAACAACTTTTAAAAGGGGATAGGTTTATTATCTCAGTAAGGAAATCTGTAGCCTCATAAGCTGGATTGCACTTCCATATATATATATATATATATATATATATATATATATATATATATATATATATATATATATATATATATATATATGTGGGGACCCTCTGTCATTTCTCTAATTCATTGTTAGTTTTAATAGCAATCTAAGAGTAAATATTTCCTTAATAATTTTTTATGACCTGAGACACTAAACATTTCAACTTCCTGTTTATAGATAACGTTGGTTGCAGACAGATAAAAATCTCCAAGAATAAACAACGGATGTCTTAACCTCAGTTCATTATAAGGGGGAGGATACAATTTTGTACATCCCTCATGGGCGGATATAGTTAGTAGACTTTAAGAAATATCAAATACAAACATAATCAAATATATTATGTCACATTTTAAGTAATAAAGTTTAAATTATAAGCTGTCGTGCCTTTTTAACAAATGAAAAGCACGCTGTAATATTACTATATTACGAAAAATATTGAAAACATAAAATTTTGAATTGTAAAAAATTATGACGTGGTACGCGAAAACGGATTTCATTTTTGCAATCCGTATGAAATTGTGGTTCAAAAACGCTCATTTATTTCAAAACAACAAAATCCATGCAGAACGGTATTATAGATGCCTGTTGCTAGTAGCCAGAGTTGGGGTGTAGTCAATATATACTGCAGGGCTGTGTCTTCTGCAACTAGTACTGATGATTTTAATTTACTTCTTCTGTGGTTTATGGATGGACAGTATAGAAGAATGTGTTCCAGATCTTCATCATGATTATTACACCACAGACAAGTAGGGTTATCAGAAATGTGAAATTGGTGTAGATACGATTGTGTGACAATGTGACCTGTTCTGGCTCTTGTTAAAAATGTTTGAACGGACTGTAAAATTTTTCCTTTGTCAGAATAGAGCCAATTGTTGATTCATAGATTTATAAAATGAGACTTTACTGAAGCAAAAGCACTGGATAGAGATATCACTTGAAGAGGTCTTGGTTGCAAATATGTCGCCTGTTTTGAAATGTTATTTCCTTTTGGAGTTTTTTTTTTTTTACCTAGTTGTTTCTGAATTGGAATAATTCTATGTATGTATAGGTTTGGTACATATTTGATTACCAGTATATTAAAAATATAAAAATATTTTTCTAGGAAATCTTAAGGCACAAGAAAAAGCATAAACTGTGGTAGAGACAAGTTGTATTTGTAAGCTGTACACTTGGGTGGAAATGGCAAATCGACTTTCCAGGCTGCATTTTCGCACTTCAACTGGCCAGTTAAATTGTGACAACATTTTTGTGAATTTAATACTTTAATAAATAGTGATTTTAAATTACATATTTTATTAATATTACATATTTAATTACATATTTCCCAGATATTTACTATATTTTTATGTACATAAAAATCTGGGGCCTAGTCGTCAGTGTGGATTTCATTAATTCAAATATCCACAACATTTTCTTTGAGTGAATTATATCTAGTATAATGGACCCTTGCTAGTTTTTTTAAGCAGTCTTCATTTTCATACATCATATTTCTAGTGTAACTGATGTGCTACAGTGCATTTATTTTGCTTGGACCTGCCACTGTATGGAATGTGGGGGTAGCAGTGATAGGCAGAATGATGCATGTATCAGTTGTTTTGAGAGACGTGTGCAGTGTAGTTTCACTTCTCTGTTTGTGTCTGTTGTTTGCATCTCCTTGCTTTAGCCCACAGTGAATTGGAAATGCATCTGACAGAAACTGACCTATACGAACTCTGCTATACATTTCACTGAGACACATTTTAATTAATCGAACTAGTTTCTTGGGAATACCAAATTCAATAAGAATATCATGTAAAACTTCTCTCTTAACCGAGTCATATGCCTTTTTGAAATCGGGAGGAAATTAAACACAGAATAAATATGGGAAATGCCTGTTATTATTCGGTTGAGAAGCTTTTATCATCCAGTCTGCTGTCAAAAAATCTGTAAGTTAGAATTTATAAAACAGTTATATTACCGGTTGTTCTTTAGGGCTGTGAAACTTGGACTCTCACTTTGTGAGAGGAACATAGGTTAAAGGTGTCTGAGAATAAGGTGCTTAAGAAGATATTTGGGGCTAAAAGGGATAAAGTTGCAGGAGAATGGAGAAAGTTATACAACACAGAACTGCACGCATTGTATTCTTCACCTGACATAATTAGGAACATAAAATCCAGACGTTTGAGATGGGCAGGGCATGTAGCACGTATGAGCGAATCCAGAAATGCATATAGAGTGTTAGTTGGGAGGCCAGAGGGAAAAATAGCTTTAGAGAGGCCGAGACGTAGATGGGAAGATAATATTAAAATATATTTGAGGGAGGTGGGATATGATGATAGAGACTGGATTAATCTTGCTCAGGATAGGGACCAATGGCGGTCTTATGTGAGGGCAGCAATGAACCTCCAGGTTCCTTAAAAGCCAGTAAGTAAGTAAGTAAATTTTTAACAAACGAATCACATGCCCTGTCATAGAGAATGTTAGTAACGACTTCCTGGGATTGATTCATTAACAGTTCATGAAATAGTGAAAAAATTAAAAACTACGGATCAGTATTGGATAAAAGTCAGATCGAAGATATCACAAAAACGTATGAAAATAAATAGCCCACATTTCAGAAGCAGAGCTGCAACGTGGGAATCAAAATGTGTTGAGACGCTACAATGCCTGTCTTACAGCAAATGGAGAACACTTTCAACATTGTCTTGGAAAATGTAAGCAATTTTTTACAATTTCAAATTGTAAAAGACTGTCTGCTCTATGATTTGTCTTGTGTTCTTGACTCACAGGCCTTGTATGCTGCTCAGTGCTGTGTATACTGAGTCTTGTGAGCAGACACTAGCGAAATAAATGCACTGTTATGAAATCCTAGGATTATTAACTGGTTGAAAAAGTTACCTACTGTCTACAGCACTGGCTTTGTGATGTATGCATAATTTCTAGGTCATCGAGTGGCAGTATTCCTTGTTTCATTGATGCAGCAAAGTTTCTTACATTTTAATAATCATTGTGTTTGAGTATTTGCAAAGTAATGTACATGAGTTATAGTAAAAGATCGTACTAAATAATTTATGCTGTGAGATTGAATACATTGTAAGAGAAGTTTTACACAAGTCACAAATTCTAGGAATTGGAGAGGATGAAATTATTATTAAATCCTCATTAACGAATGCAAATAAGGTAACTTTCGAAAGTATGTAAACAATATTGGGAATATTGCAAATTATATTGCTAAATAACAGAATGTCTTAATTTTTTAACAATTTTGCAAGAAACTACTGAAACCATAAAATATAAACTTAATATATTTATAGCCAGATAAATTTTATATCACTAATTGCTTTTCAAAATGTAAGATGTTTAGTTGATTCTGTACCATTAAAGTAGTCCCTGCCCGGAGATCCGATTGGGGGGCTATTTTACCTCCGGATAATTTTACCTTAATGGTACTCATTTCATATTGGAGTGAAAATGGCAAGTTGTAGCCGATTTAAGTGAACACCATATTTTAACGTTTTGGTGGCTACTTCATTCACACACAACCCCCCAGAATGTCTGGAGGACCACACCTGCTGTTGGTTGACGGGTCCATTGGACCTAGCTGGGAGATCTTTTGGTCACCAGCTTTCCCTCCTTAAGCCACTGGAGGACGATTTTAGTGCCATAGCAGGTCAGTACTAGGAACAGAAAAGGAGAAAGAGGAGGAAGGAAAGTGAAATGAACCCCTAGGTCTCCAATGCTCTAATGCCGTCGGGGTCGAAGAAAGTAAGAGTTCAGTCAGAGGACTGGATAGGAAAGGGTAAAGAGGGAATTAGGTATTGAATAGAGGAAAATTATACCAAATTCAGTCATTAACTCATCAAGCTGACCAGTGCTAATTGATGAGTAGCCCCTCCCTTTAGTTCAGCTCGTAAAATTATGCTTACTAACAGCTGCACCACAGGAAGGTAGGGATGGGACATTGGGTATTTGTCCAGGTTGGTACCTTAAAGCCTTCATTGGGAAGGATTAATGGCTCTCCCCCCTGTATCTGACAGATACCCTTTTGCAACCACGAAAATCGTCTGTAGCTGCATTTAGATTGGCAACAGGCCATGATTGTTTGGCCAAGCACTGCATAGAATTGGAATATATCGGTCCCCTAACTGCCCATTGTGCAACTCAAACCAAGAAATGGACTCGGAACACCTCAAAATCTGTGCTTCAGTGGCTGACCATGATAATATATTTGAAAAATATTGGAGTGCAAGAGGACTTTATTGTCAAACGCCTGACATTAGAAAACAACAACTATTCAAAATATATTTAAATAAAATTGAATTTGAAACCATAAGTAATAATATTATTAATTACTAATAAATATGTGAGAAGAAGCAAAAATAAAACAGTTTGGGAGAGAGGGAGAGGAAAAAATTAGAGAAATTTGAAACCGTAAGTAATAATATTATTAATTACTAATAAATATGTGAGAAGAAGCAAAAATAAAACAGTTTGGGAGGGAGGGAGAGGAAAAAATTAGAGAACTGTTTCTACAATAAAAGCGTGTATTAGGTTAGTAGTTAACAAAACAGTAACTGCGTGTCACAGACTGATGATGTTGATGATGATGATGATGATGATGATGATGATGATGATGATAATAATAATAATAATAATAATAATAATGTATGTCTTAAAGTTACAACAATGTTATAATTTATAATGTGTATTTTTGTAATAACGTATTCTCAGTTCTTAAAAATATATCGGAAGTTCTATTTAAATGGTAGAATTTTTTTTGTTATTGTGTATTTTTCTGTCGCAGTAACTAAATATTTTAAATAAATCTAATTTCAATCACTATTTATTATATAAGTGCGTAACATGTTAATGAGTTACATGGATGAAGTTCTGCTTTATAAGGCTGGCCTATGATTATTTTACTTATATTTTATCAACACAAGCTCGTGTAAAAGCAGTGACCTTAAATTTTTTGGTAATAATTCCCAAAAACATTAGTAACAATACCGATATGTGTATGGAACAATACATCACAGTTCTGTAATAAAAAGTTTGTGAAACTTTTTATGCGCCCTTTTTCCATCAACATTATTTGTAGTTAATATGCTTAACAAACTTTTAAACTGTACAAAAATGGTACCTGTGTTGAAGGACATAATATTTTTACATCAGTTATGCCACAGTTTCTTAAATCATATCTCCCCTTTGCATTTATTGTACTTCAATAATTGCACACTCTAATGGAAATAGAGAATACATAACTTAAACATGTATAAATATAAATACCAGTATAAGGTTTATTCTGTTTACTTTTCTTTGTCATCAGACGTGTCTTCTGCTGCTGTTGATGCTGTTGTAATCTGTTCAAACACTGTATCATACCTCAGAGCTTACTAGATCTCGGCGTCATCTCGAACTCTCTGGCTGTTGTGTGGGTGCGTTTGATTGTTGAAAAGTGTTGATAAGTGGAGTCAAATAGTGTGTGTCTGTCCACACAGGTGTATACAAACTCACATGTAATAGTTGCGACAAGTTCTACATTGGACAGACAGGCAGATCATTCCAAACACGCTACAAAGGACACTTTAAAGCAATAACCAGAGGACACGATACATCTACATACACCGATCACATAACTAATGCTAACCATACATACAATAACATAAATGCGGACATGGAAATTCTACACATACAACCCAAGAACCAAAAACTCAACACACTAGAACAATACGAAATATACAAACACACTAAAACACACCCCGATCAAATTCTCAACACACAGATCAATTTCAGTACACACACACTATTTGACTCCACTTTTCAACAATCAAACGCACCCACACAACAGGCAGAGAAGTTCGAGATGACCCCGAGATCTAGTGAGCTTTGAAGATGGTGTGATGAAGCACCGAAACAGCTGTAAGCCGCACATACTTACATAATTTACACGAGTAAGTCCGCTAGTTAATCAATTACTAATAGGTATTGGTTTTATTTGTGGTGGATTAAAACTCTTCATCTCTAACAATTCCACTGAGTCTTCCAGACGTTAAAGTGAATGAAAGATGACGAGTATGAGACACGCTGAAAGTATGCCAGATAGACTGTTCAGAAGATGTTGGTATTTATGCATCAGAAAGGTCACTCCTTTGCTTACAGGTTTTTTCAAGAATAAAGGATAAGAATTTTCTATTTTACTGTCATTTATTTTCTCATTTTTCAGAGCTTGGTAAGATGCAACATTTCTCTTATACTGTAAGAAATCTAATTTACAAACGTCATTTTTATTGGCTTTCGTCAGTTCACATTTAATACAGTAGTCACAAACTTCTGTGCGTGGAGGATGAATGGAGAAGTCACAATTTTGTCGGAGGAATTATGATACCTATTATAAGTTATCGTCAGAGCACCTCCTGTCTTTTCTTCGTAAAATACTTTAAAGATCGTGTACAGTGACTTTATCGTGAAATTGAGAACCTCAAAATATTTCAGCCTAGCTTTTGCTTGACAATAGTGTGAGGTTTTATGCGATAAACTGTTAAGGTGCTGCAAGGCAAGCTCCCACACAGTATTACTTATTTTATGGGGGCGATTTAAGTGCGTGCCCCTTTTGTCATCAAGCAAAAGGCCTAAGAACTGACTGTTCTGAACAGTTCGTAACCTTTTTTCCTGAAATCTGTAACACATTTAAAAGGAAAGAACGGCATACATCAAGTTTCTTTTTACCTACACTAAAGAAGATGCTGTAAATCCTAATAATGGGACATCAGGAGCAGGGTATTATATTCCAAAATATCAAGAAAGTTATTTCATACCATGTTCATCCTCCTCCAGTCTTGACACTGAATTGCTAGCTATTGATGCTGCTCTTCAGTGTGTTACTCATATTTCTCAAAAATCTATTTGCATACTTACCGACTCCAAGGGGGCTATATTTAATAAAATTAAATATGTACCAAACCTATATGCATATAGAATTATTCCACTTCAGAACAGTGGCGTATACTGGTTTAAGGGTCTGGGCTACCACTGACCCTATTATTACGTAAAATATATTTTAAAATCCCTATAATAAAATTCCTTACCTATTTATATGTGAATTCCAGACGTCTTGATTAGGACGAAAATACTTTGATGACTTCGTCATTGAAATTACAGTTGGGCCACTTGCGAAGTTTCTGTAGAAATGACTTTTCAATGGACATCAGTGCCAAGCCGGATAAACGTTCTTGTGTATGAGTTGATCTACAGTAGGATTTTATTCTCTTCAACGCAGAAAATGTTCTTTCTACCATTGCTGTCGTAGCTGGTATTGTCACAATTAATGTTGCCAATTTAAGGACTTCAGGAATAACTTGGTTCAGCTGGTTTTCATATATGGCAGATAATATTTCATGGATAGGTTTGTTCGAAAAATCAAAGATTTCTGCTGAATATATTACACTTAATTCATTTTTCAAACGCACTTGATCAAAGTGACTGTTATAGGACTGAAATAATTTGTTTAGTGCCTCATTTCTCTATAAGCAGAAAATTTTTGAGAATTTAGAAGATGTGTGAACTGAAGCTTTCCATAATCAGAAAATCTGTCAGTAATTTCCATGTGCATACGATCTAGTATGCTGTAGTACAGCTGCCTGTATTTCAATTCATCATCTCCTTTTCTTCGCTTTAATGGTGGTTCCATTGTATTGGCTGAAGAATTTTCATTTTCCATATTACTCCATATGGACGGAAACCCACTACGTCTGAACTCGAATATAGTATTTTTTAACTTCGATACCTCTTGCAAGCAGTATGCTATGTCCAGACTTTTTGTCTGAAGAATATTGTAGAGCACATCTGTATGTGCGAACACTCTAGCATAGACTTCAAGAAGAAATATATTCTGAAACTGTGTGAAAAAATACAAATATCCTTGAGCCTGCACAATTACATCATCATCCCAGTTTTCTTCAGAGTCATTACAAATGATATTTTCAAAAAAGCAGTCAGTTGTTCTCTGTATTCCTTCACTGTATTTACAAGCCGAGATGTAAAATCCCATCTAGTTGGTGCTACTTTTGGGAGTTTCTGTTTCATAAATTCCTTGAGTTTTTCTAATCTTTTAGGAGATGATGAGAAAAATGCAGCTAAACCCGACAGTGTTTTGAAAAAAATGTGGCATTCTGGAATGGATGAAGTAGTTTGTTGCAAAACTAAATTGAGAACATGGCTGTTAACAATGGACAAATAGTGCTTGAGGATACTTTTCTTGAACTTTTGTTTTCAAGCCATTAATATTTCCCGCCATAACTGAAGCACCATCGTATGTCTGTGCAATTAACTTATTGCCGACATTGTATTCTGCTATAACACCTTCCACATGCTGAAACAAAGCAGCAGCAATTTTGTCCGAACTGACATTTGTGAATCCTATAAACCGTTCTTGAACATTGGCAGTACTATTGACGTATCTTAAAACAGTGGACAATTGACTCTGATTAGAGCAGTCACTTGTTTCATCAACAACAATGGTCACAAAAGGTGTTTCTTCTATTTCAGATTTTATGTTCTTTATCATAACCCCACTTATAGCAAATATTAAGTCATTCTGAATTGCAGGAGAAGTACCACGAAATACTGTTGAACTCTCAAGATGATTGGCCAGTAAATGGTCAAATTCACTTAAGGAACTTAAATATTCAATATAATTTCCTCTATTGTCTGATTCCACACTCTCATTATAACCCCGAAAAGCCAATTCTTGTTTTCCTAGAAAGCAGACTGCGTTAATAAGACGCAGTAAAATCTCCCGATTTTTTTTCACAAAATCATTGTGTTGATTGATGTGTAGAACTTTTTGCTTATCTAGCTGTAAATCAATTCTTGTCTTCCCAAAGTTTGCAAAGTTCATGCTACTACAAATATGAGCTTTTGATTTGTCGTGTTTTAGGACTGCCGTTCGAAGGGAGTTCATATTAGAAAACCCCTCTTTTGACCACACATTAGTTTTGCGGCTAAATAACAAACATGGCCAGCAAAATAGTTTAGACAGTTTAGAATTACCACACAACCAATTCCACTTACCATATGATGTTGAAGTGAAATGGCGTGTGTATTCACGCTGTTTTTCTTTTACGTCCATGGACAAATTTAACTCAGGAGTTGGTCTTTCCATTTTCACAATTTCAACTTTCTCGTTGTATGTACGACGATTAAAAGGCACTTTTAATAAACCTTCTATTACACAGTCATTTTCAACACAAACCTCTCCAGAAACTTGTTCTGCCATATTTTTCACAATATCACTTAATTGGGAAATTAAAAACTTAATAATTCACAATTAATATAACTCTTAGACACTCGAACTAATCACAAATTTAAAATACTGCACTGCAAGAACGCAATCACATTGATGAGCTAGCGTACTAAGCGTATTGTTGCTTCGCGCCTGTGAAGAAACCGATCACGAGAGCAGCAACTCACCCGGCCTACACTGCACAATGGAAACAGAAGGGAGAGGGGGACGGGCAGTTGTGCGACAGAACAGCGTTAGTGGAACGGTCACAGGCCACCCCTCGTAGCAGCGGTTTCTCCAGCGATGCCGCCCTGACAACTTGTTTCTTTTCGAGAGCAGAGAGCGCATATAAATCTAACAATTACCTTAATTTTAATTACTGTGGTAAAACTAATAATACAAAATTATTACATTATGATATATTATAAACTTTTTCTTTTGTAATTTCCTTGGGCTACTGCCGGTAGCCCCGGTAGTCCGCAAAATACGCCCCTGCTTCAGAAACAACTAAGTAAACCAAAAGAACTCCAAAAGGAAATAACATTTCAGTGGATACCTAGTCATTGTGGTATACCTGGAAACGAGAAAGTCGATAATATTGCAAAACAGGCAACATATTTGCAACCAAGACCTCTTCAAGTGATATCTCTATCCAATGGTTATGCTTCAGTAAAGTCTCACTTTATGAACCTAAGGATTAAGAATTGGCTCTCTTCTGACAAAGGAAAAATTTTACAGTCTGTACAAAAGAAACCAAATGACCTGGAAATGTACAAAAACTTGCCCAGACATATTCAAACATTTTTAACAAGAGCCAGAACAGGTCACATTGTCACACAATTGTACCTACACCGATTTCACATTTCTGATAATCCTACTTGTCTGGTGGTGTAATAATCATGATGAAGATCTGGAACACATTCTTCTATACTGTCCATCCATAAACCACAAAAGAAGTAAATTAAAATCATCAGTACCAGTTGCAGAAGACACAGCCCTGCAGTATATATTGACTACACCCCACCTCTGGCTACTAGCAGCAGGCATCTATAATGAACACCGATCAAAATACCCCTCATCTCTCGTGAAAAACAACAACTGAATAGACTACAGTGGACTATAGTGGACTTTATGTTATCAGCAAACAGCTGGATACATTAAGAAGATTGATTGAAATGAGATGCTGTATTTCCACAACCTGTTTCTATTCCTAGGTGACTGGATGGACATTGTTTTTGGATCAACTCTTTGCAGACAAGAAGCAAGAAAGGAATCTTGTTGAATTTTAGTACCCATATCCCAAAATGATCGAAAAATGGATTGTTGATCATCTTCGGACATGTGATAAGTTTTAATACAACACTTTCTTACCCAAACGATTTTCCTGCTATTTGAGTTCCTTTAGAAGTCGTGTACGCTTTACCATGTTTCTATTAGTTTTCCGTTCTTCTGTTTTTCACTTGTTTTTGTCCACAGCTTTCTTTTTTCCTCTGTTTTCAGACATGGTTTATGTGTAGCACAAGAGATGCACTCATGAACAACCTACTTGAACTGACTCACTAGAACAAACTGAGGTTCGCCCTTATTCGGACCATGTCCTCAAATATAACATAAACCACTCGTGTTCCATTATATTATCTCATGCAAAGTAGAGATTAGGCAAATTACCACTAACATCATCACACAACCACCACCAGATTAAACCATGTTGATCAAATAGCAACAGCATTTAATACACTTGTAATCTTCATCCAATACAAATTATAATGTGGTATTGTGTTTGATACTTTTCCTGCAGTTCGTAACTATCTTTACCCATAACCATTTCTTCTTCCACACTTTCTCCCACAGAAGAAGGCGAGTTTCTTCTGTTATTTACTTGTCTCCCCTCCCCTATGCCTATTTTTGGACATATGGGCTATTCCATATGAAATCGGACAACGAAATACCATGACATGCCATAATTATCTGAAAATCCGTACAGAAGTTTAGTATGTGGGAACTAGTAAATGTACAAATTTTTACTTTCTTTAGCTCAGTAGTTTTTCAGATAAAATTACTTAAAATTTAGCGTATTTTGTATTTTATTCTTAATTTCAACGCGTACTACTACGTCTGGCGTCCACACCTGTGGAGTAACGGTCAGCGCGTCTGGCCGCGAAACCAGGTGGCCCGGGTTCGAATCCCGGTCGGGGCAAGTTACCTGGTTGGGGTTTTTCCTCAACTCAATACGAGCAAATGCTGGGTAACTTTCGGTGCTGGACCCCGGACTCATTTCACCGGCATTATTACCTTCATTTCATTCAGACGCTAAATAACCTAGATGTTGATACAGCGTCGTAAAATAACCCAATAAAAAAAAAAAAACTACGTCTGGCTGCGAAATAAAAACTTAAGCTATAGCTAATTTTGTAGTGCACATTTAAGTGTATCAATAGGGTATAACACATGTATTTTATTGTTTATATATTATGGATATATATTGTTTTTTGTGATTTATAACATGTTACCACCAAAAAAGTATGGATATAAAATATAATATTGGTTATTGTTGAGACAAAAACCATACAATTTTTTTAAAAAGCTATTTTAAGTGAAAAGCCTTAAAATAAATATTTCAAATCTCGCCATAAAAATACGAGCTCCCTACAGCGCCATGTGGAGATGTGAGAGGAACCAGAATGTTCTTATCAGCTGGCCTTGAGTGGTCTTGAAACAGCTGGTGTGTTGTCACAACACAAGGAATGAAACGAATACGTGACCCACCAGCCAATCTTCTCTGTGTATATTCTGTACAAGGTGCCAGTGGTTATTCAATTTCAGTGTTCCTTCATGGGTGACTTAAAATAGAATAAAACGCAGTTTACAGATCCCGAATTGTCTTTATTTTGTTGCAGCAAATTAAAAAAGCTGCTATATTAAGGTAAGATAGTGATTACGTATTGTCTTAAGAGCAAGAATTATACCAATCGTAACCATCAGTAAACAGTAACAGGTTAGTGTAGTGATTATGTAATTATTTTAGTATTCAGATAAATATATATTTCATTTCGAGTTGTTTTCGAATGCGCGAACTATTCGCATGACGCAACTTACGAGCTGCTAGCGTTGGCCAACTACGCGCACGCTCAGCTTGCTGTGGGATGCAGCCGCGCGGCGAAGAAATCCACGATGAGAATTCTATTCTTTATTTTATTTTCAACCCTTACCCGAAGAAAATTTTGGATCTGTAAACTGCGTTTTATCCCATAATAAGTCACCCATATTGTTGTATTTTTATTTTTTAGCTACCGGTATTTCGTAAAAAAAAAAAAGTAGACTAATAAAAATAAATCTTCCTAGGTGAATAAGAATTTTAAAAAATCCCTCCACCGTCATTATATTGCTCTCTGAGTCTGCTTTAAAAAGAGATGTCGTTGAAAATCCTACCACCAAATGTCTCTGAGCAATGTTCTTCCAAAACTCAGAATTTTACGAAAGTACGATAAATTTGACGCTCTATAAAATGAAAAATAATATTAGTTGGGGATATTTAAACCTACCATTAGGCTTACCCAGTAAAGGTCTTTCAATGACAGAAGCACCGGTTTTTTTTTAATGCGAGGTCAAATTTTCTGAAATTTTGTCCGATTTCATATGAAACAGCCATATATGTAGGATTGCTTATACAAAAACTCGTGTACCAGTACTTACTTGTTGCAACATTATTTTGTGCGAGATCGTGCGTATTTGCTTGTTTTCCGCACAGAACCAATACGCTGTAAGTGTGAAATACCACATTCAGTATTCCCAACGTAACACACATAACAATTTCCCTCTTCTTACCGCTTAAGCGCGACATTCATTTTACTGCTTTAGGCTTTTAACATATTATTTTTAGAGACGTTTAACATAGTAATAATTATAAATTGGAAACTTACCACTGCAATTTCACCTAAATTGCAATGTTAATTATTGTTTTTAAATATTTGCAAAAATTAAGTAAAGTCTACTACTCCACGAAACTTATTGCATTCCTGATACAAGTAACATTAAGGAAGCCGTGAAAAAATCAACAAGATTCCAGATGCGAATGTTATTACTGCAATATGTTATATAAATAATATTGTTAAAATATTAAAATGAAAAATAAATCATTACATAACCTTACCGTTTGTTTTAAGTTCGCATTTATAGACTGGGGGAAAAAAAGACAGACGTATATCACGGCCTGCCGGAGTATAGTAAACACAGAAAACATTTTATAGCAACAATGTTGAAGAAAGATATTTTGGTTTTCCGAAGTTGCCGTCATTAAACAGAAACCAACATGGAGATTTCATTGCAACTAATTAGAAATTCGTCTTTCAGGTATGTAATAAACGATCTTCGCACAAAATAATGTACGATACACGAGCGGTATGTTTGTTTTCATGTTCTCGGAAATTAAAAAAAAGCTCAACTACGTTTCGCTTTTTCAATCTTTTCCTCGAACATGAAAATGTCAACATACCGCTCTTGTAACATATATTACTATTAGCTATAGTAACACTGGTTGACTGGTTTTGCAGTGCCTCACATTAATGGCAATATTTAATCCATTTTGTGTCTTGTCACCCAGTAAAGCTCACTCAAGTTATTAAACTTCTATAGTTGGTTTGTTAATTAATTTTGTACACTTGGTTTTTCGATTTATTTAATTTTCAAATTACTTACACTACCATAGAATTAATAGCCAGTTCCTATCTGATGCTTTTTGAGTTCATTAGACTTTCACCTTCACTTTTTAACTTCGCTCTAGAATATGCCATTAGGAAAGTCCAGAATAACAGACAGGAGAAGTTGAACAGGTTAAATCAGCTGCTTGTCTATGCGGATGACGTGAATATGTTAGGAGAAAATTCATGAACTATTAGGGAAAAGACGGGAATTTACTTGAAGCAAGTAGAGAGATAGGTTTGGAAGTAAATCCCGATAAGACAAAGTATATGCTTATGTCTCATGACCAGAACATAGTACGAAATGGAAATATAGAAATTGGAAATTTATCCTTTCACAGGTGAAAGAGTTCAAATATCTTAGAACAACAGTAACAAATATAAATGACGTTCAGCAGGAAATTAAACGCAGAATAAATATGGGAAATGCCTGGTTGAGAAGCTTTTGTCATCCAGTCTGCTCTCAAAAAAGCTGAAAGTTGTAATTTATAAAATAGTTATATTACTGGTTGTTCTGTAGGGTTGTAAAACTTGGACTCTCACTTTGAGAGAGGAACAGAGGCTAAGAGTGTTCGAGAATAAAGTGCTTAGGAATAGAATGTTAGTTGGGAGACCAGAGGGAAAAATACCTTTGGGGAGGCCGAAACGTAGGTGGGAGGATAATATAAAAATGGATTTGAGACAGGTGGGATATAATGATAGAGACTGGATTAATCTTGCTAAGGATAGGGACCGATAGCGGGTTTATGTGAGGGTGGCAATGAACCTCTGGGTTCCTTAAAAGCCATTTGTAAGTAAGTAAGTACCATAGAACTATAACAAAACTTAAAATTTCACTACAGAAAGGCAGAGAAAGAAATTAAGCAAAGAGCAGTATATGCATGTGTATGCATATATTTTATCTCCATTGTTATATTTCTATGGTACCATAGCGTAACTTATTTGGAAGTTAATAAAATGTTGTTAAAAAGTATTATTGGTTACCCAGGAGAAAATGAGTGGAAGGAATGTGACCCTGACCGAGGCTGCTGATATCGCTGAGATTAAGCGTCCCAGTAGCCAGGTTATTACTCATGCCAAAAACATTAGTAACAATATGCGTATGGAAATTAAACTAGGCCTACTAGTAAAATTTAAAAAATTTCGTCTGCTGCTGAACTGCAGTTGACTATGGGAGTCCAGAACACAAATGAATTGTGCAACAATTACGTAGTTTAAACAATTAATTTAACAATTGTAATAATAAATTAGATAGGGTAAACTAGGGTCTGTTGGACAGTCGGGCATGTTGGACACTCCGTACTTTAACGTGTTACCACGCCACATGTGGGCACCACATTCTGCTAGAAGTCAATGACGGAAGTAGCCCCACCAACGAGTTAGAAAGAGAAAGATATAGAGTTGTCATTGCGCCGCCATGTTTGAAGAAAATTGAACGACTGTCGGTAATGAACTTATGCGCTCAAAACAAAGTGGGCGTGGTGATAACTGACATTAGAATCGTCAGCTGTCTTAATTTCGTTTGCATAAATCAGTTAAACTGAAGTGGAAAAACGTAGTATTTCGTCAAATACGTGCTAGGAACTTAACCTAAACTTATGTACGCTAAATTTAAAACACTTGAGCTATTCCTAGAAGGAATGCTTAAAAGAATAACCTAAACAAAATTGTCATGTAGTATGACAAGAAGTCCTAGCAAATATACTGAAGAAAATTTTAATATTCCTAGGTTCTTTTAAATGCGACCTGCAAGATTGCCTATAAAATGAACGAGTATGATTCGGATGATTTTATTAAATTGTTTTCCCAGTCTCTACACGTTGCAAAACTATTTACTATACCATAAGATATAGAATGAAAGTAGGCCCTAAACAACCTTTACCTCCAAGCTTGTAACGTGGGTGAAACATGACAAAACACGCTTTCAGTTTTTTTGTTACAGTAAAGTATAATTATTATCGAAATGTGAACGTGAGGCCAACAGCCGGCTGGTCTGTCTGAGCCTTTCAAGGGCTGTGGCACCACAGATAATTATTAGTGTATAATTGAGCACCCACGTACAATAATGGGGTAAGTAGTTACGAAATATATTCATACTTACTCAATTATGTTCTTTCATGTCCTTCCAGTCAAAATACTAACAACAATACGACCTACCCCAGAGTTTTGCGTTATTTTGGATGCGAGTGTCGAAATACAATTTTAATATTTGATTGCTATTACTAGGTTTGAAACGGAATTGTAGCGGTTTTATCCGTATTTAGTTTAACTCTATTACTAGTGAACCATTTATTTGATTAATCGTTTGTCTTCGAAATAGGCCTACTTCTTATAAGCTACAGCTCATCGTCTTCTTGTATAAGCAGTAAGGACAGAAGGAGCAGAAATAAAGGATGCCGGTGTCGAAATACAGTTTTAATATTGTATTGCTATTTGTTTTTCACTGGGTCTGAAACGGAATTGTATTGGTTTTATCCGTATTTAGTTTAAGTACATTACCAGTGAACCATTTATTTTGTTTATGCCGGGCGTTGTTACACATTTATGTATGAAAAAAAAATGCTGCTAATTAACAAAACTATGGACTTAACTTCATAAAATTTACACGAAATATGATAGGCCTATATCAGTTGTCATTTTCCTTTTGACATTGCAGTTATATGCAGCACACACAACAGGCATGTTTTTTCTTCGTTTTTTTGTACTTCTTATCTCCGTTATACAACATTGTAAGCAGACGAATTTTTACAACGGTGGGCGCTTAGCTCAGATCTGCCGTGTTTCGCGGTGGCACCGCAAAGAGCGCTGTGCAGGACAACATGACCACTCTATAGTCTTCTCTTTCTAACTCGTTGAGCCCCACTCGTGGCTACTTCCGTCATTGACTTCTAGCTGAATGTGGTACCCACAAGTGGCGTGGTAACATGTTAAAGTACGGAGTGTCCAACATGCCCGACTGTCCAACAGACCCTAGTTTACCCTATTTAATATTAACATAATGTTTAACAGACTGACAATACAAAATAGATTGATTTAATACAATGTTACAAGATGTGCTAATATTAAATTCATAATACTAAATACAAATATTTACACACAGAATACTTAATAAATTTTACAGAAAGAGTTCGTCCAAAGGGCTGGATTCGGGA